>NC_084736.1:46554785-46574785 GCF_033978785.1 Entelurus aequoreus
TGGCAATAGACATTTTACCATACAAGGTTAGGGATTTCCCTTTCCATAATTGCATAATTTTGTCCAGCTTTCTTAGTCGATTATCATAATTTACTGAGCCTAGATCTTCCAGATTTTCTGGGACAACAACACCAAGTATGTTAACTGGTCCATCTGTCCACAAAACAGGCACTTTGCATTCCATTCGAAAGGACGTTCCCTTTAGATTTCCGATCCTTAACATTTTACATTTATCATAATTAAGCTTAAGGCCAGATTTCTGTGAAAATATGTCCAAAAGATTAAGAAGTTTCTGCAAACAATGAGGAAAAATCTTATCTTTGTAAATCAGCCTTTTCTGACATGAAATTCATCAAGAACAAACACAGAACACGCCTCACTGATGCACATCTGCAAGACTCACTCAGAGTTGCAGTGTCAAGTTACACACCAGAGTACAACACACTAGTTAACAGCATGAAATGCCAGGCTTCCCACTAACTGACAAAGAAACAGATAACAGATTTGGTGTCCAGTTCAAAGTGTGACATGATTTAAAAATTTGAGAGTTTACTTTTGTATTTTACATGAGTTATTATTTGTACAAACATGGTGCAAAGTAATTCATGATTTGTTAAAAAAATGTTAGTGGCTAGCTAGTTAAAATGGGATATTGTGATTTCACAAGACTGTCTTAGAAGTGATCATTTGAAAATGTTCAATTTGAAAAATGTTCACTTAGAGAAAATATAAAAATAAAGTGTTGCATATTGATATTTATCTGTTTCTATATATATTTATTGTGAGAAATCATTAAGATGATCAGTGTTTCCACAAAGAGAAATATCATTAATTATTAATAATAACAGAGTTAAAGGTAAATTGAGCAAATTGGCTACTTCTGGCAATTTATTTAAGTGTGTATCTAACTGGTAGCCCTTCGCAGTAATCAGTACCCAAGAAGTAGCCCTTGGTTTCAAAAAGGTTGGTGACCCCTGCTCTAGCACTATATATGTATACATATACATATATACTGTACATATACAGTCGAGATAAAAAGTTGACATACACTTGTAAAGAACATAATGTCATGGCTGTCTTGAGTTTCCAATACTTTCTACAACTCTTTTTTTTTGTGATAGAGTGATTGGAGCTCATACTTGTTTGTCAAAAAAAACATTCATGAAGTTTGGTTCTTTTATGAATTTATTATGGGTCTACTGAAAATGTGACCAAATCTGCTGGGTCAAAAGTATACATACAGCAATGTTAATATTTGGTTACATGTCCCTTGGCAAGTTTCACTGCAGTAAGGCGCTTTTGGTAGCCATCCGCAAGCTTCTGGTTGAATTTTTGACCACTCCTCTTGACAAAATTGGTGCAGTTCAGCTAAATTTGTTGGTTTTCTGACATGGATTTGTTTCTTCAGCATTGTCTACACGTTTAGGTCAGGACTTATATATATATATATATATATATATATATATATATATATATATATATATATATATATATATATATATATATATATATACATACATTCAGCTCCGGGTCGCAGGCCGTAGTTAGCTGCAGTGTTAACAGCAGAATTGCTGACTCTGCCGCCGCTGCTGGTGTTGATTCACTTCCGTCTCAGAGGGGATCAAAATTGTGGGAGCCGGTCCTCAGTAAGTAAGTAAGTAAGGTTGCCTTTCCGACAGCTTCTCCTAAAGCCGGAAATGGCTTCATTCATCCATGGACAAAGATTTTTATAAGAGCTTAGAGTGTGAGGTCCCTTATACACTAAGCCGAATAAGGTTATCCAGGGTAAATCCCACCTAACCTTCTCCGTGTCCACACACAACAATACCACCGTTTAACCCTTGTGTTGTCCTCATTTCCTGTATACACCCCGTTTCCTCCGGGTCAAAATGACCCGTCTTCACTAAACCCCTAATATAAGCAGCGTAATTGAATTTAAACACCAAATTTCATCTTGCTTGAAGAAACAACTTGTCATTCACCACAAAAGATGTGAATAACTGAGTTTTCCCTCTTCACTTCATTTCTATAGCTTAAGAAAAGCAAAAAAATGTGCGTTTTGAATGCATTTTTTTTCATCCCAATGACTCAGTTTCTTTCTTTTCTTTCTCCAGTGAACAATTGAAGACAATGTACAATACAAAAATATGAAAAATAACATAACCCATTCAACTAATTAACTAACCCTAATTGGCACATGTAGGGCAGTATGCAAGTGCGCAGCCTTTGCAAATATATTTCTTACACCTGCAGCACACGGTATGTTTTACAGTCCTTCTTTTGAGGGCAGAACTGACATCTCTTCCTCTTACTTGCCCTATTTGGGGAAGTGGCTGTTGTAGCTGGATCCTCAGGTTGATCAGGACCTCCTGCACTCTGAATAGCTTTTACAACTGCTGCTGAGGCTTCTGTGCGGGGGCCATGCTTCCTTCTTTCAATGAGTGGAATTACAAGTGCCTTTCCCAGTTGCTCCAGGAACACCCTCCTCTTGTTCTGCTTACGAGACATCCAGGTCGGGTTGATCTCTCTCTAAATCACAAAGGCATTGTAGGAGGGAACATCAATGATGTTGTGGAAGATGACCAGGGGCCAGCGGGCAGTCATCCTTCTGCAGCTGTATGTTCCAATCACCTTATCTAGGTTGTCCACACCTCCCTTGTTGCGGTTGTAGTCTAGGATGATGACTGGCTTCCTGTCCTCAAGATCGCTAACGTCACCATCTGTGTGCAGTGTGCTCAGAAGAACTACATTGTCCCAGACCTCTCTTATGGTTGCAAGTTTGTCTGTCACACACACGTCTTGCTGGTTTTCACTCACGGTCTTTAAATCATATCAGTCTTGAGTAGGTGTGAAAGAGTTTGAGAGGCATTGTGGCTCGGAAAATTGGCCTTCCACTCTCTGCATCTCATAGACTAGTTGCAGCCTGTATACACCGGATAAGATTAGCAGACCTAAGTAGGCCTGCAGGTCAGTCTCATCCATCTTTTTCCAGCTGTCTTCATATTTGCGAAAACCCTCCAAATTTGTCATCTCCAGGATTATTTTTTCAATTGCTGGTGTGATAAACAGGTAGAATGTAGAGACGATGTCATGGGCATGAGAAATGGCATACCTTATGGGTCCTGGGGTCATCCTTATGATGTTTTGTTCTGCATGCCTGCCTTAATGGTCATATGCTGCCGAGGACCATATTATTTTGCCATTTTTTGAAAGGAAAGTCTCTCTTTCAGCGTCAGGGTTTTCTTCTTCTTCTGAAGATGATTCATTATGCTCTTGGTTGTATTCCTCCCCATCTTCTTCTTCTGATACATCCTCCACTTCCTCTTCTGAATCGGAGTTGTCTTGCTGGACATCTGAAAAAATCAGCTCTAGAGCCTCTTCAGCGGTATAACGCACACTCATGGCTTCAGCACAGACAGAATTCGGGGCCCTGTGATCTGCAGCACCTTTATAATCTCTGGAAATCCACAGAAAAAGAGCTCTGCTACTGATGGACTATAACAACTAAAACATTGTAACATTCTGTGATGTATAAATAACTCTGTGACTTTGATTTCAACACTTTGTGACTCACGGGTCATTTTGACCCGAAGACCACCTTTGTAAAAATGTTTGTACATGTTTCATGGAAATGTGAATAAAAGCAACATTTCACTTTTTCTACTGTTGGTGCCAAGCTAGGAAAAGTCATAACATTTCAAGTTAAAAAAATATCGTTTAGGGCAGGGGTGTCAAACTCAAATACAGAGTGAGCCAAAATTTAAAACTGAACAAAGCTGCGGGCCAAGGTTGAACAAATTAACCTTTTTGATAGGAACCTAAACAAGTTTTGCATTAAATATTGAACAAACAAGGTTTATATAACTATAGTGACATGCAAATCAATCAATCAATCAATGTTTATTTATATAGCCCTAAATCACAAGTGTCTCAAAGGGCTGTACAAGCCACAACGACATCCTCGGTACAGAGCCCACATACGGGCAAGGAAAAACTCACCCCAGTGGGACGTCGGTGAATGACTATGAGAAACCTTGGAGAGGACCGCATATGTGGGTAACCCCCCCCCCTCTAGGGGAGACCGAAAGCAACGGATGTCGAGTGGGTCTGACATAACATTGTGAAAGTCCAGTCCACAGTGGATCCAACACATCAGCGGGAGTCCGGTCCACAGCGGGGCCAACAGGAAACCATCCCGAGCGGAGACGGGTCAGCAGCGCAGAGATGTCCCCAACCGATGCACAGGCTAGTGGTCCACCCGGGGTCCCGGCTCTGGACAGCCAGCACTTCATCCATGGCCACCGGACCTATGCAACTCCCCCTCGCAAGGGACAGGGGAGAAGAGGAGAGAAGAAAAGAAACGGCAGATCAACTGGTCTAAAAAAGGGGGGGTCTATTTAAAGGCTAGATTATACAAATGAGTTTTAAGATGGGACTTAAATGCTTCTACTGAGGTAGCATCTCTAACTGTTACCGGGAGGGCATTCCAGAGTACTGGAGCCCGAATAGAAAACGCTCTATAGCCCGCAGACTTTTTTTTGGCTCTGGGAATCACTAATAAGCCGGAGTTCTTTGAACGCAGATTTCTTGTCGGGACATATGGTACAATACAATCGGCGAGATAGGCTGGAGCTAAACCGTGTAATATTTTATACGTAAGTAGTAAAACCTTAAAGTCGCATCTTAAGTGCACAGGAAGCCAGTGCAAGTGAGCCAGTATAGGCGTAATATGATCAAACTTTCTTGTTTTTGTCAAAAGCCTTGCAGCCGCATTTTGTACCAACTGTAATCTTTTAATGCTAGACATAGGGAGGCCCGAAAATAATACGTTACAGTAATCGAGACGAGACGTAACGAACGCATGAATAATGATCTCAGCGTCGCTAGTGGACAAGATGGAACGAATTTTAGCGATATTACGGAGATGAAAGAAGGCCGTTTTAGTAACACTCTTAATGTGTGACTCAAACGAGAGAGTTGGGTCGAAGATAATACCCAGATTCTTTACCGAGTCTCCTTGTTTAATTGTTTGGTTGTCAAATGTTAAGGTGGTATTATTAAATAGATGTTGGTGTCTAGCAGGACCGATAATCAGCATTTCCGTTTTCTTAGCGTTGAGTTGCAAAAAGTTAGCGGACATCCATTGTTTAATTTCATTAAGACACGCCTCCAGCTGACTACAGTCCGGCGTGTTGGTCAGCTTTAGGGGCATGTAGAGTTGAGTGTCATCAGCATAACAGTGAAAGCTAACACCGTACTTGCGTATGATGTCACCTAGCGGCAGCATGTAAATACTAAAGAGTGCAGGGCCAAGAACCGAACCCTGGGGAACTCCGCACGTTACCTTGACATAGTCCGAGGTCACATTGTTATGGGAGACACACTGCATCCTGTCAGTAAGATAAGAGTTAAACCAAGACAAGGCTAAGTCTGACATACCAATACGTGTTTTGATACGCTCTAATAAAATATTATGATCGACGGTATCGAAAGCGGTGCTAAGATCAAGAAGCAGCAACATAGATGACGCATCAGAATCCATCGTTAGCAATAGATCATTAGTCATTTTTGCGAGGGCTGTCTCCGTAGAGTGATTTGCCCTGAAACCGGATTGAAAAGGTTCACAGAGATTGTTAGTCACTAAGTGTTCATTTAGCTGCTGTGCAACAGTTTTTTCGAGAATTTTGGAAATAAACGGAAGGTGGGAGACCGGTCGGTAGTTTACCATGAGGTCAGGATCGAGGTTAGGTCTTTTGAGCAGAGGATGAATAACCGCTTTTTTGAATGCTAGGGGAACAGTGCCGGAGGAAAGTGATAAGTTTATAATATTTAACACTGATGGACCTAATAATACAAACAGTTCCTTGATAAGTTTCCCAGGAAGTGGGTCAAGTAAACATGTTGTTTGTTTTATCCCACTTACACGCTGTAATAATTCCTCTAATGTTATTTCATCAAAAATAGAGAGACTATTTTGGAGGGCAGTGTCCGTCGTATATACAGTCGTATTTGTGTTAATAGAGCCCAGTTGTAGCTGGGATGCGTTGTCTTTAATCTCCTTTCTAATGAGTTCAATTTTCTTATTAAAGAAATTCATAAAATCATCTGCCGAGTGGGTGGAGCTACTGGGAGGAGTCCCTTGTTGGGTTAGCGATGCTACTGTACTAAACAGAAATTTAGGATCGTTTTTGTTGAGGCGGATGAGATTTGAGTAGTATTTAGCTTTAGCTAAGGTAAGCATGCGTTTATAAGTTATTAAACTATCACTCCATGCTTGATGGAAAACCTCAAGTTTAGTCGCGCGCCATTTGCGTTCCAGTTTTCTACATGATAATTTATGAGCTCTAATTTCTTCTGTAAACCATGGGGTGCGCCTTTTAGGGGCCCTTTTTTGCTTTAGCGGTGCTATACTATCAATAATTTCGCGCAAGGCATCGTCAAAGTTGTTAGTGAGTTTATCAATAGAGCCGACATAATTTGGGAATGGTGCTATTACCGAAGGCAGTAGGTCAGCAAGAGTCATCGTTGTGGCAGCATTAATGTTGCGGCCGCTATAGCAGTTATTATTATTATTAGCTTGTTGACAAAGAGTCAAAACTTCAAATTTTATAAGGTAATGATCGGACATTACTTTAGTATATGGAAGTATCATAACTTTGGAGGTGGTGACACCCCTGACAAGCACTAGATCTATTGTATTACCGTTGCGATGCGTGGGTTCATGTATTATTTGTGTAAGACCACAGCTATCAATTATGGTTTGGAGCGCCACGCACTGAGGGTCCGATGGGGTATTCATATGGATATTAAAGTCCCCCATTATGATTATATTGTCGGCGTGCGTCACTAGATCAGCAACGAACTCTGAGAATTCACTGATAAAGTCCGAATAGGGCCCAGGGGGGCGGTAGATAACAGCCAGGTCGAGAGGTAGCGGTGTGACAGACCTCATAGTAAGCACCTCAAACGATTTATATTTATTATTTAGGTTAGGGGTAAGGTTGAAATTTTCATTGTATATTAGTGCGACACCCCCTCCCCTTTTAAGAGGGCGGGCAACATGCGCATTCGTATAGTTAGGAGGAGATGCCTCATTGAGCGCAAAAAATTCGTCCGGTTTGAGCCAGGTTTCGCTAAGACCAATGACGTTAAGATTGTTGTCTCTAATGACCTCATTAGAGACAAAATCGAGTTTCAAATAATTATAATAATAATTAAAAAATATCAATGGCATATCAAATACAATTTAAATAAAAATTGAATGCCTCTTTTCTATTTGCAGCCTTCTGAGGTAAATATCAACATTAACTTTTTCCACAGGCTAATAAATTTGAAAATAAAATAATGAATAAAACAACCATTCAGGACTTTAAACTGCTCAGTTTGCAACACACTGATCTAATCTGATGTGCCAAAACCAGATACCTGCCATCTTTTCTTGAATGCTAGTTCATTAATGTCGGGGCTCAGGCTTTGAGCTGAGGCAACCTTCATTATCGAACGAAGGTGTTCATCAGTCATTATATCTCGTATTCCACAGTCTTGGGGGCGTGCCTTACAGGCACTGCTTTTAACATCCTCTACGAGCTGACGTCACGTCCGCTTTTCATCCCTTCTAACAACGTGCCCGCCCAGTCACAAGATATGAGCGGCTCCTGTACGCACACACACACGTAAATGCAAAGCATACTTCATCAACAGCGATACAGTTTACACTGAGAGTGGCCGTATAAGCAACTTTAACATTGTTAGAAATATACGCCATACTGTGAATCCACACCAAACAAGAATGACAAACACATTTTGGGAGAACATCCGCACAGTAACACAACATAAACACAACATAAACACAACAGGACAAATACCCAGAACCCTTTGCAGCACTAACTCTTCCGGGACGCTACAATATACACCCCCGCTACCTCCAACACAGTGGCGGGTCAAAATGACCCAAGTACAACAGGAGGGTTAAGACCCTCTCCCCCTCTGTCCGCCGGTGCAAGGCGACCTAGTACGCATGCACGAAATATGCGCGCGTCATAGTCACCTCTGACCTGGAAGTGTATCCTTACCCTGTGTTTCAATGTAGACTATTGCCACATTTATTTTAACAGTAAACCTTGCTTGCCTCACCATCAGCAGCTGTTAGACTATTGTAGTGAATCACAACTGAGCCATCAGACATGAATAATCTTTAATGGACGTATGAAAGTAAACAATGTGATAAAGAACATTTTACAACAACCAACAACAGGACACTGTGTTTGTAGGCTGAAATTGGCGGTCGTACTTGACGGCCGCAACCACTTCATGGCTTCACAATAGTTATAGAATACAAAACTAGACGTTGAGCAATCACTCGACTTCCAGTCCAAATGCATTCACTA
This sequence comes from Entelurus aequoreus, assembly GCF_033978785.1. Lineage (NCBI taxonomy): Eukaryota > Metazoa > Chordata > Actinopteri > Syngnathiformes > Syngnathidae > Entelurus > Entelurus aequoreus. The sequence goes on from NC_084736.1 coordinate 46,563,173, forward strand.
TTTTTCGTAGTCTTCCCATGTCCACGGGAGCCCGCATTTTCGTTGTTTCTCCTTTGATAAATGGACAAAGTTTTTCACTAAGTAGAATCACAGCTGACCTGGACATTCGAAAGTTATTTTGCCGTTCCTCTGACACAACACACTCGGTGACAAACATATCCCACGAGGCTGCCGTTCTTCCAGGACTTATCCAAAACCGTCGCTCAACATTGCCATGTTGCTGTCTGAGATGTGTTGTATCCGAAATAGCTGCAATCGCTAGTTTCCTTCTCTTAAGGTCTTGATGTGTGATTTCCAAAAGCACCTGCACATGTACAAGAAGGAGAAAACATGGACATGTCTGGATGACTCCCCTCCATCATGTCACTTCCTGTCAATGAAAAAGGACGCAAAAGAATAAGGCTCCGCTTCTGCTACTGGAGTTTTTTGTTAAATCTGAAGATTTTGACCACTGATTTGCGATCACAGCCTCAAGAGAGTACCCTGGGATCTTCGATCTGATTTTGGACAGTAGAGAGGCACTGATACGCTGAAATAAGGCGAGTTGGAAGAGCCGTTAGCCTCAAGCCAAAGGCGCCTTGCCGCAGTTCAAAGCGGTTGCCTAGCAACCAAAAGCTACGGCGAGTTTACAGCTGTTTTAAAGTGATCCCGACGTCGCAGAGTGATATAAGTTGACAGGCTGACATCTGAAATTGATCTCTGAACGGCGCAAGATACGAAATTGTTGGAAAAAACAAGTTAAAGTGCCGCATGTCGCCAAAGAAGCAACTGCCGTTAAGATACAAGAGGCCCTGACGTCAGCGACTGCCGCGATGCGAAAAGGTAAAGGAAAGATTGAAATCCCGAAACTTTCGGGGTCAGCTGACACAGAACACAATTGGGAACAAGATTTGAGGTTGGACACAGGACATGATGGGAATCAAGAAGCAATACTACAAAAACTTAACGAAATGAAAGAAGAAATGAAAGAAATTAAAGAAGAAATGACAGAAATGAAAGAAATGAAAGAATATCTGAGAAAAGTAACAGCAGAACACCAACAAGATGTGAAAAGTCTGCAGGAAAATATAGAAAAACTGCAATCTCAGAACAACAGAAGAAATAATGAAGCCACTAAAATGAGCAAACAAATGAAGATCCTTCAAGAAGACAACAAAATGCTGAGGAATATCATAGATGAAATGGATCAGGACAAACGAATGAATGATATCATCGTGACAGGGCACCGAATTAAACCAAGATCCTATGCGAAAGCTGTGAATAATGAAGGTGAACCTGATGAAATGGATATGGTCTCAGCAGAACAGCAAGTGGTCAACTTTCTGCAATCAAAGGAATTTGAAATTGACATTAATACCATCGAAACATGCATCCCACTGAACGGAAGAAACAACAACGCCACTCCAGTCGTGCTTGTGAAACTCGTAAACAGAAAATCTAAAATGGCACTGCTGAGACAGGGAAAGAAGCTGAAGGTAACAAATGTGTACATGAATGAGCATCTCACAAAACGTAATGCTGGAATCGCCAAGAAAGCACGCGACTTGAGAAAGGAGGGAAAAATCCAGGGAACTTGGAGCGCCAACTGTAAAATCTACATCAAGCTGAATGGAGGTCCAGAAGCAAGAGTTATTGTTGTCCATGACATCAAGGACCTGGACAATTTTTAAAGTTGAAACAGCTTCCACAACAACGATGATAATGGACTCTGATAGAAAACAAACACCCAGCATCGACACTACTATGTTCCAAGGGACGACTAAACAAGAGGACCTACATTCAGGATTGCATCCACCTACACTTATAGAGATTATTGAAACAACATCAAATATTGTTCAACAAGAAAATATGGAACTAAAAAATTTCTGCAACAAAGATCACAAACACCAGGATTTGGAAAATGATATAGATCCAGATACAAATTTTTTCTCCCACATCAGTAATAATTGTTTTTATTATACAGATGATCAATATAGTAGCAACATTGAATGTGATAACAAATGGCCAATTATTCATTTTAATAGCAGAAGCTTGTATGCAAATTACAACAACATTAAGAACTTTTTGGAACACATCAACGAACCCTTCAAAGTGATTGCTGTCACAGAAACATGGATTGATGATAAAAAAGGAATAGATTTTGATCTGGAAGGATATGAACTAAACTACATCAACAGAACCAACAAAAATGGAGGAGCAGTAGCTGTGTACGTGATGAAGAACCTGAACTACAAAGTGGTAAAAAACATGTCATTTGCTATAGATAATATCTTAGAATGTATGACCATTGAAATATGTCAGGAAAAAAGCAAAAACATTTTCATTAGTTGTATATATAGATCACCTAAGTCAAGTATAGAAACATTTGAAGAATGGATCAAAGCAACTTACATGGACAATGGTCAAAGAATAATGTTCCTATGTAGTGACTTTAATATTGACTTATTGAACCCTAACAAGCAAAAGTCTATTGATGACTTCATTGATACAATGTACAGCATCAGTTTATATCCTAAAATCACAAAGCCAAGCAGAATCACAGCACACTGGGCCACGCTTATTGATAATATTTTTACCAATGATTTTGATAATAACACTACAAGTGGTCTACTTATAACCGACATTAGTGATCATCTGCCAGTTTTTACAATATATGATGGAAACTACAAGAAGAACATGGAAGACAAAAGGACATTTCGAAGACTGTGCACAGAGAAGAGGATGATTGCCTTCAAAATTGAGCTACAAAAGCAAGATTGGGACAATGTGTACAATGAAAAAGAGGTTGATGAAGCATATGAACATTTCTTATACAAGTTCATAATACTTTATGACAAACCTTGTCCATGGATACAACTCAGTAATAAACAGAGAAAGAATAATCAACCATGGATGACAAAAGGATTAAAAAATGCTTGTAAGAAGAAGAATACACTATATAGGAAATGTATAGCACAAAAAACTACAGAGGCAGAAATTAAGTACAAAAAGTATAAAAACAAGTTAACAGACATAATACGATCAAGTAGAAAAGAATATTACAGTGAATTATTGGATAGGAACAAAAATAACATGAGAGCAACATGGGGCATCCTTAATAGCATTATCAAAAATGGCACAAAGAGGGACTACCCCCAATATTTCTTAGACGGAAATAAAAAAAAAATGACAACATAAAGGAAGTAGTTGAAAGCTTCAATAATTATTTTGTAAATATTGGACCAAAATTGGAAGAAAGGATTCCAGACCCAGTTTCAATCGAGGACTATAATGATACCATAGAGCGAAATCCCAACTCCATGTTCCTCAGTAATGTGACACAGGAGGAAATAGTTACAATCGTGAAAAAATGTAAATCTAAGACTTCAACTGATTGTAACGGAATTGATATGGAAACGATAAAAAAGGTTATCGAAGAGATCTCAGGACCATTAATGTATATTAGTAACCTATCATTTCAAACAGGTACTTTTCCAAACAACATGAAAATAGCTAAAGTTGCACCAATTTATAAGACTGGAGACAAACATCAATTTACAAATTATAGACCTGTTTCTTTACTTCCACAATTTTCTAAAATCATTGAAAAACTGTTCAATAACAGATTAGAGAGTTTCATAAATAAAAATAGAATACTCGAAGAGAACCAATATGGATACAGAGCTAATGTTTCAACTTCAATGGCTTTAATTGAAATTACAGAAGAAATTACCAATGCAATAGATAGTAAAAAATGTGCAGCAGCAGTGTTCATGTATCTAACTAAAGCATTTGACACTATTAATCACAATATTTTAATCAAAAAACTAGAACGATATGGCATCAGAGGGTTAGTCTTAAACTGGATAAGAAATTATCTAACGAACAGGAAACAATACGTGAAGCTAGGCGAACACACGTCTACAACGCTAAATATATCCTGTTGTGTACCTCAGGGATCAATACTAGGACCTAAATTATTCAATCTCTATATAAATGACATTTGTAAAGTTCCAAAAGATTTAAAGTTAGTACTATTTGCGGATGATACAACAGCGTTTTGTTCAGGAGAGAACACACAGAAGTTAATACAAATAATAACAGAAGAAATCAACAAATTAAAAAGATGGTTTGACAAAAACAGACTATCGTTGAATCTCAGTAAAACTAAAATAATGCTATTTGGTAACAGTAGAAGAGAAAGTCAAACACAAATACAAATAGACGGAAAAGAAATTGAAAGAGTAAATGAAACCAAATTTCTAGGTATAATGATTGATGATAAATTGAACTGGAAATCTCACGTAAAAAATATACAACATAAAGTAGCAAGAAACACGTCAATAATGAATAAAGCAAAACATGTTCTAGACAAAAAATCTCTTCATATTCTCTACTGCTCACTAGTGTTACCATATCTGAGTTACTGTGTAGAAATATGGGGAAATAATTACAAAAGTACACTTCATTCATTAACGGTGTTACAAAAAAGATCAGTTAGATTAATACATAATGTTGGATATAGAGAACATACAAATCCTTTATTTATTGAATCAAAGATACTGAAATTCCATGACATAGTGAATTTGCAAACAGCTAAAATTATACACAAAGCAAACTATAACCTGCTACCCAAGAATATACAACAATTCTTCTCAAAAAAAGAGGACCAATATAATCTTAGAGAAAAATGTAATTTAAAACATTTGTACGCACGTACAACACTTAAAGGCCTAAATGAATTTTTTTTATTTAAACGGGGATAGCAGATCTATTCTATGTGTCATACTTGATCATTTCGCGATATTGCCATATTTTTGCTGAAAGGATTTAGTATAGAACAACGACGATAAATATTGCAACTTTTGGTATCTGATAAAAAAAGGCTTGCCCCTACCGGAAGTAGCGTGACGTAGTCAGTTGAACATATACGCAAAGTTCCCTATTGTTTACAATGATGGCCGCATGAAGTGAGAGAGATTCGGACCGAGAAAGCGACAATTTCCCCATTAATTTGAGCGAGGATGAAAGATTTGTGGATGAGTAAAGTGCAAGTGAAGGACTAGTGGGGAGTTGAAGCTATTCAGATAGGGAAGATGCTGTGAGAGCCGGGGGTGACCTGATATTCAGCTGGGAATGACTACAACAGTAAATAAACACAAGACATATATATACTCTATTAGCCACAACACAACCAGGCTTATATTTAACATGCCACAAATTAATCCTGCATAAAAACACCTGCGTGTTTGTTATGCTAGCTCCTAGCTCCTCTGCTAGCTCCTAGCTCCATAGAACACGCCAATACAATTCAAACACCTGATCAACACACACAATCACTCAGCCCAAAAGACCGTTCACCTAACCCAAGGTTCATAAAGCTTATATATTTAAAAAAAGTTACGTACATACGCAAAAAATAGTTGCACACATACGGTCAAGCGATCAAATGTTTAGAAGCCAAAGCTGCATACTCACAGTAGCACATCTGCGTCTTTGTCATCCAAATCAAAGTAATCCTGGTAAGAGTCTGTGTTGTCCCAGTTCTCTACAGGCGTCTGTGTATCCAAGTCAAAAGTCCTCCTGGTTAGAGTCTCTGTTATCCGAGTTCTTCCATCTTGACTGCATCTTTCGGGAATGTAAACAAAGAAGCGCCGGCTGTGTACTGTTGTGGCTGACTACGTTCGAAAAATACGTCCATTTCGCACCGACAACTTTCTTCTTTGCTTGCTCAGCTTCCTTCTTCATAATGCAATGAACATGATTGAAACAGATTCACGAACACAGATGTCCAGAATACTGTGGAATTATGAAATGAAAACAGAGCTTTTTCGTATTGGCTTCAATGTGGAAGGCATACCCGTGTTCGCCGGTCTACGTCACGCGCATACGTCATCCTCAGAGGCGTTTCGAACCGGAAGTTTAGCGGCAAATTTAAAATGTCACTTTATAAGTTAACCTGGCCGTATTGGCATGTGTTATAATGTTAAGATTTCATCATTGATACATAAACTATCAGACTGCGTGGTCGGTAGTAGTGGGTTTCAGTAGGCCTTTAAGACCTTCAGTATATCAGTATGTGGAATTCAATTATGGAATGGATTAAGCAAAGTAATCAAACAATGTACTAATCCGATCCACTTCAAGAAACTCTTCAAACTTAAAGTGTTTACAAAGTACAAAGAAGAAGAACCATGATAAACATTCTGAATTTATTTAATTCATCCATTCTTTCACTCTCAAAATAATCTTACTTATCTCATCATATGAAATGTAACTTACTTCACCAATTATTATTTATCTATTTATTTTTATTGTGATTACTTATGGAGTACATTGTGAATATATTGAGAACAGGAAGTGAACAAAAAAGTTTAGCAACTGTTATGTAAAAGAAAAGGGGTAGGATTAAATAAACTCTGCTTCTTCCTACTCCTTTTCGAACATGTTGAAAAGAGAAACTGGAAATTGTGATGTATCATGTTGTATGCGTGCATGTTCGAAATAAATTCAAACTCAAACTCAAACTCAAACTCTAGCGGTCGTCACCGAGTTACCGAAAGGGTTGTTATGAAGCTGGTTGTGGAGCGTTCTTTCTGATGTCACTTGTGGGGTGCGGTCTTTCTGGCGTCTCTTCCTCTCCGAACTCAGTTTGTAAAGGATCAATGAGTCCATACAAGAAATACACGTTTCAAGAAATACACGGCGCACTTACCCGTGTAAAAAATTATCCAAGGAGGGGGACCTTAAACGATGGTTTAGTGTGGCTGACACGATGCTTAGGCTAAATAATTATTTGTTTCAGGGGTTATCCGGCTTAGTGTAGACATAGCCTAAGAACCAGTTTTCGATTCCCCACCCTACCGACACACCATTGGGTAAACAGGAAGTTTATTTTCCTGAGGAGGATCGAGAATCGGGTTGAACCGAATCATCACTCCAAGAATCGTTTTTTGATTGACATCCCTTTTCTGCATCCTGTGGGCTTACGAGTATCCCAATTTACAAGTGTTTTGAGAAATGAGCTATGAGAGATGACGCAGCGATAAAATCCGTAGGATCCGCCCAAAACATCCGGTTTTACTCGCTAGCATTAGTTTATAGCTGGAGATCCACATAACTTTGTTGTCCAACCACAGGAACAGAGAAAGTGAGTCTGAAGGATCGTGCTGAAAAGAAGAAACTGATGATGTTCATTGAATTAAAGAAATAAACCATCCAAAAAATGATTGACATGGCGAAGCAGTTCCAGTGTATCACTGCCAATCAGCACCATACTTTAGCAGCCAAGGACGTTAAAACAATTTCTAAATAGCTGACATTCATCCATGAAAATATAGAGAAGCTGCTGGTGAGTTTGACAAATCTCCAAGGTCAACGCTATACATTATTATTACATTATTACATAAAACTACTGTTTTTTTACATCCAACATATTGTTTTTCTGACAATAATTCTCATGTAAAAGTTTGTTTTTATTGAAAGGCACCTCACATGTTAAAATTGTGCTGTTTTGGGGAGCCAAGCACGATTAAATTGATTTAAAGTGATTTCAATGGACGACTTTGATTCGAGATACAAATGTTTTGAGTCACGAGCTCCGTCACAGAACCAGTTAAGATCGTACGTTTAGGTTTTACAGTAATTACTTTCAGCTTAAATCCAAAATGACAACCAACTTCTCCTTGCATTCTGGAGGTGGAATCAGACTAAAATAATTGATTGTATTATGTGAGAAAAAACAACATTATTTTGTTATGCATTTACACTGGAATCGGTGTCGTTATTGACAAATAATTATTTATTTATTTATTGACAAACCTATACATATATTTTTAAATGATAATAACTGTGTCTGGGCGTTTGGGGACCGCCGCTTTAAAGTTCTGCGTGTTTGGCAGAAATATGAACAAGTACTGTAACTCTGTCCTTGTGATGCAGGATGACTTTATAAATAGATGACCCATTTTGTGTAAAACATGCATGACAATAAAATAGTCTAATCTTCTCCTTTGTGGACTATTTGTCTGCATGATATTTTCCCATTACACCCCCCCCTAGCTGCGGCTTTTTTGACACTGGGGGGGTGTAAAATAAGAGCAGTTTCATATGCCCGGGACCGGTAGCCAGAAGAGACCAGCTTGTATTTTGTGTGGTGATTGCCTGCAGAGTCTCACTGGGACCCAGAACCCCTGCTGGCAAATCTATTAGCATCTGTGTGTGTGTGTGTGTGTGTGTGTGCGTGTGTGTGTGTGTGTGTGTGTGTGTGTGTGTGTGTGTGTGTGTGTGTGTGTGTGTGTGTGTGTGTGTGTGTGTGTGTGTGTGTGTGTGTGTGTGTGTGTGTGTGTGTGCGACCGAGGGAGTAGAACATGTTCACATTGCTTTTAGCTGGGCCTTCATTGAGGACCCTTCATTGAGATGCATTGACATTTTTTGTGATGTGTGTGTGTCTCAAGCGGCTCTTCACACTTCACACTTCACACTTCACACGAAACACACAAACTGCCTATTTTAATGTGTGTGTGTGTGTGTGTGTGTGTGTGTGTGTGTGTGTGTGTGTGTGTGTGTGTGTGTGTGTGTGTGTGTGTGTGTGTGTGTGTGTGTGTGTGCGTGTGTGTTTCTTGTGTGTGCGTGCATGCGTGCGTGCGTGCGTGCGTGCGTGCGTGCGTGTGTGTGTGCAAGTGAGAGGGTGTGCACGTGCGCATGCATGGATGTCATTATCAGAGATGTTTTCTAGAGCAGTGTTTTTCAACCACTGAGTGTGCCGTGAGATACAGTCTGGTGTGCCGTGGGAGATGATCTAATTTCACCTATTTGGGTTAAAACATTTTTTTGCAAACTAGTAATTATAGTCGGCAAATCATAATGATAAATAATGATAAATGGGTTGTACTTGTATAGCGCTTTTCTACCTTCAAGGTACTCAAAGCGCTTTGACAGTATTTCCACATTTACCCATTCACACACACATTCACACACTGATGGCAGGAGCTGCCATGCAAGGCGCTAACCAGCAGCCATCAGAGGCAAAGGGTGAAGTGTCTTGCCCAAGGACACAACGGACGTGACTAGGAAGGTAGAAGGTGGGAATTGAACCCCAGTAACCAGCAACACTCCGATTGCTGGCACAGCCACTCTACCAACTTCGCCACGCCGTCCCTTCATGTGTTGTTGTTGGGTGTCTGTGCTGTCTAAAGCTCGGCAGAGTAACCGTGTAATACTCTTCCATATCAGTAGGTGGCAGCCGGTAGCTAATTGCTTTGTAGATGTCGGAAACAGCAGGTAAAAATGTGTCTAATGCTTAAACCAAAAATAAACAAAAGGCGAGTTCCCCTAAGAAAAGGCATTGAAGCTTAGGGAAGGCTATGCAGAACGAAACTAAAACTGAACTGGCTACAAAGTAAACAAAAACAGAATGCTGGACGACAGCAAAGACTTACTGTGGAGCAAAGACGGCGTCCACAATGTACATCCGAACATGACATGACAATCAACAATGTCCCCACAAAGAAGGATTAAAAACAACTGAAATATTCTTGATTGCTAAAACAAAGTAGATGTGGGAAATATCGCTCAAATGAAGACATGAAACTGCTACATGAAAATACCAAAAAAAGAGGAAAAGCCACCAAAATAGGAGCGCAAGAAAAGAACTAAAACACTACACAGGAAAACAGCAAAAAATTCAAAATAAGTCAGGGCGTGATGTGACAGGTCGTGACAGTACACCTACTTTGAGACAAGAGCTACATTGATACATGGTTGGTTATGGTTTAAAGTCATGTCCAACAATTGCGACGACTTTTTACTGTCAACTGAGTTTTGTTTTTTAGTGATTTCTACTGGTGGTGTGCCTCCGGATTTTTTCAATGCAAAAAATGTGCCTTGGCTCAAAAAAGGTTGAAAAACACTGTTCTAGAGAGCAGACACATGGACATGTTGTTTCATTTGCTACCCAAACACACGCGCTACCAGTCTCACCATGTTTCCTCAGGCATTAACCGTAATGCAGCCAACAGTGAATTATTCAGTTAAAATACTGTGAGAGTGACTTGGTTACAATGTACTTCAGCAACTGCGATATTTCTAACATTTCTGTGCAATTTTGTATTTTCTTTCTAAAATTGTATATGTAATACAATAATGATGTAAATACAATGATTTGACTCTAGACCTTAAGACAAATTAGTCCACTACCTCTTTACATTTGTGTTTCCAGGACAGCGCCTGAAACACGAGTGAGTCGCCGCTCACTCGGAGCCCGTCACGCCGGATGTCTCCGTGGCACTAATTTTATTTTCTTCTTGTATGACCTTTACACTATTCCAGCAATATTAAAAATCACCAACACTTATTTATCACCCTAGTCTACCTGAGTTTCTAAGCCATTTGGGATTAGACAAACTGTATTTTAGGATATTTGGACAAGTTTTGCGTTTTTTGAAATTTGGATTTGTATGAAAATTTTGCAATTTTATCGTCTGGTTGTCACAGAGGAGACTTACAAACACTATTTTACATAGCCAATATGGACAATTTGCTATTAATACAACAGGTTTGTCCTTTACCTTTGTTTTAGCGGCCGCGGTGAGAGTATGTCAACTTCTGACAGCCAGAAGATGGCAGGAGTATATATTTTCAAGTACTTCTTATATATATATATCTATATATTAGGGATGTCAGATAATGGCTTTTTTGCCGATATCCGATATTCCGATATTGTCCAACTCTTAATTACCAATACCGATATCAACCGATACCGATATATACAGTCGTGGAATTAACACATTGTTAGGCCTAATTTGGACAACCAGGTATGGTGAAGATAAGGTCCTTTTTTTAAAAATGTATAAAATAAAATAAGATAAATAAATTAAAAACATTTTCTTGAATAAAAATTTAAGTAAAACAATACAAAAACAGTTACATATAAACTAGTAATTAATGAAAATTAGTAAAATTAACTGTTAAAGTTTAGTACTATTAGTGGACCAGCAGCACGCACAATCATGTGTGCTTATGGACTGCATCCCTTGCAGACTGTATTGATATATATTGATATATAATGTAGGAACCAGAATATTAATAACAGAAATAAACAACCCTTTTGTGTGAATGAGTGTGAATGGGGGAGGGAGGTTTTTTGGGATGGTGCACTAATTGTAAGTGTATCTTGTGTTTTTTATGTTGATTTAATAAAAAAAAAAACAAAACAAAAAAAAAAACAAATGATACTGATACTAAAAAAACAGATACCGATAATTTCCGATATTACATCTTAAAGCATTTATCGACCGATAATATCGGCAGGTCGATATTATCGGACATCTCTAATATATATATACGATATATCATTGGAGAAGTCTGATCTACAAAATTTGCAGGCAGCATACCCCTTCCCCTTCGAGCTGTCCTGGATGAACTCAAATTATTTTTTTCCAATCATTTTGGAACTTGTAAGCGTACTTCTTCTTCTTACTCGTCGTCACCATGTCTCTTCTTCGTTCTTCTGCTTCGTCTCTGTTATGTTTTTGGACATTACTACTTGTCGTAGTTTTGAAGCAATGCATGATGGGAACCCGGATGTTGTGTGTCAGTGTATTAATGTGCCGGCTGGAATAAACACACGCTGAG
>NC_084736.1:46582285-46642285 GCF_033978785.1 Entelurus aequoreus
TGTGTCTCCTGGAAACAATAATGGAGTCATGGCAGAGTAGAAGGAACATTCCAAGAAGTTGCTTCACCATTTCAAGAGCGGTAACAGCAAGTAAGCCAAAGTGAAACACAATGAGGTTTTGGAACATTTTGTATTTTCGGTAACACTTTAGTATGGGGAACATATTCTAAGTAACAAAGACTTAATTTAGAGTTATTTGGTTAGGATTAGGGCTAGAGCCATAATAAGGCCATGCAGGGGCCTCACCTGCCATCATGGAAAGAAAAAAAATGTAAAAAGAAAACATTTTTATTAAATTGTTATATGTATCCAGTGATTAAACTATAAAGTTATTTTCCATTTAACTTCACCAGTTTTAGATTATTTGTATTCAAAATCGCTGAATTTTCACATTTGCCATTCAAATACTGAGAAGAGACTTGCGGTGATCAGCAGCCAGTTGAGTCACGTCACTGCGTTGTGCCTCACCATGGATTGCGGACTCAGCTAACTGCTGGCCTGCTGTGCAGTGAGACCGTATTGCTATATGAATTATATTATACATTTCTATAGTTTAGTTAGCTGAGGTATATAATGTACAGTGTATTTTGTCAACAATTGTATGTGTGTAACTTATTTCTTGTGCTGAGCGATCATAAAACTGCTGCGAAGACACACTGGCTGAGGCTCGCAGTAGGGGGGGGGGGGGGTGCATGTTATATCAACTAAAGCCCACACTTAAACTTTACACGTGCAAGATTGAATCTATTGTAACCTATTTTTATGGGCTTTCCTCTTTGTGATGTTAATTCCTGTTATACGCTGTTATACAGTATATGCCTTGCGCTCTTATTTTGAAGGCGCTAAGAGCGGAAGTGATGACACATTGGAGTGGAGCGGAGGTTTTTGAAAGAAGGTAAATAAAGTGGTCCTCGTGTAAACTGGATCCTCCGTGTTTATTATTTTGTAGTTTCATACAGTATATGCGACATTTATAAACCCTCGGTTACACTATTTAAAAAAGTTATTTAATAAGAAGCCAAAAAGTGCAAAAACAATAATGTTCGTGTTGGAGGAGTTGTGAATGACCGCAGGGCCACAAGATTAGGTACACCTGCAGACTGCAGCATGGATTTCATATTTCATTCATTCACAACTCTTCCAACACGAACATTATTGTTTTTGCACTTTTTGGCTTCTTATTAAATAACTTTTTTAAATAGATTCAATCTTGCACGTGGAAAGTTTAAGTGTGGGCTTTAGTTGATATAACACTCCCGTCAGGGGGTGCATTCTACAACGGGAGTGCATTAATCCAGCACAACAGCGGCGCATGGACTTCATTTATAAGTAAAGGTAAGACCATAATAACGTTTTTTTTTAATTAAATGTGCTTTTTTGTGTGCTACAGTTTGTATGTGTAAAGTTAAAGTTAAGTTAAAGTACCAATGATTGTCACACACACACTAGGTGTGGTGAAATTTGTCCTCTCCATTTGACCCATCCCTTGATCACCCCCTGGGATGTGAGGGGAGCAGTGGGCAGCAGCGGCGCCGTGCCCGGGATTAATTTTTGGTGATTTAGCCCCCAATTCCAACCCTTGATGCTGAGTGCCAAGCAGGGAAGAATACTGGTATGAGCTTTTAAACATAACCCGTTAACTGCTGCCAATCAAATGGTGAATAAGATACTCTTTAGGGTTCATATGTTTGTAAATCTGACTGTGATGAAGTCAGTGCCTCACCAGCCATGAACCTCACCGCACGTCACTGCTAATTTGCATGTTAATAAGCAACTAAACAATGGTGAATCATGTTCCCCATACTAAAGTGTTACCGTATTTTCTACTATGGGATTTGTCAGGTAATAAAACTTGTGCAATCATGCTGGAAAACTGGTCTGGTCACAAAGCAAACAAGAATCAGTGTTGTACAAACCCCATTTCCATATGAGTTGGGAAATTGTGTTAGATGTAAATATAAACGGAATACAATGATTTGCAAATCATTTTCAACCCATATTCAGTTGAGTATGCTACAAAGACAACATATTTGATGTTCAAACTGATAAACATTTTTTTTTTGCAAATATTCATTAACTTTAGAATTTGATGCCAGCAACACGTGACAAAGAAGTTGGGAAAGGTGGCAATAAATACTGATAAAGTTGAGGAATGCTCATCAAACACTTAATTGGAACATCCCACAGGTGAACAGGCACATTGGGAACAGGTGGGTGCCATGATTGGGTATAAAAGTAGATTCCATGAAATGCTCAGTCATTCACAAACAAGGATGGGGCGAGGGTCACCACTTTGTCAACAAATGCGTGAGCAAATTGTTGAACAGTTTAAGAAAAACCTTTCTCAACCAGCTATTGCAAGGAATTTAGGGATTTCACCATCTATGGTCCGTAATATCATCAAAGGGTTCAGAGAATCTGGAGTAATCACTGCAATTAAGCAGCTAAGCCCGTGACCTTCGATCCCTCAGGCTGTATTGCATCAACAAGCGACATCAGTGTGTAAAGAATATCACCACTTGGGCTCAGGAACACTTCAGAAACCCACTGTCAGTAACTACAGTTGGTCGCTACATCTGTAAGTGCAAGTTAAAACTCTCCTATGCAAGGCGAAAACCGTTTATCAACAACACCCAGAAACGCCGTCGGCTTCGCTGGGCCTGACCTCATCTAAGATGGATTGATACAAAGTGGAAAAGTGTTCTGTGTTCTGACGAGTCCACATTTCAAATTGTTTTTGGAAACTGTGGACGTCGTGTCCTCCGGACCAAAGAGGAAAAGAACCATCCGGATTGTTATAGGCGCAAAGTTGAAAAGCCAGCATCTGTGATGGTATGGGGGTGCATTAGTGCCCAAGACATGGGTAACTTACACATCTGTGAAGGCGCCATTAATGCTGAAAGGTACATACAGGTTTTGGAGCAACATATGTTGCCATCCAAGCAACGTTACCATGGACGCCCCTGCTTATTTCAGGAAGACAATGCCAAGCCACGTGTTACATCCACGTGGCTTTATAGTAAAAGAGTGCGGGTACTAGACTGGCCTGCCTGTAGTCCAGACCTGTCTCCCATTGAAAATGTGTGGCACATTATGAAGCCTAAAATACCACAACGGAGACCCCCGGACTGTTGAACAACTTAAGCTGTACATCAAGCAAGAATGGGAAAGAATTCCACCTGAGAAGCTTAAAAAATGTGTCTCCTCAGTTCCCAAACGTTTACTGAGTGTTGTTAAAAGGAAAGGCCATGTAACACAGTGGTGAACATGCCCTTTCCCAACTACTTTGGCACGTGTTGCAGCCATAAAATTCTAAGTTAATTATTTGCAAAAAAAAAAAAAGTTTATGAGTTTGAAAATCAAATATCTTGTCTTTGTAGTGCATTCAATTGAATATGGGTTGAAAAGCATTTGCAAATCATTGTAATCCGTTTATATTTACATCTAACACAATTTCCCAACTTATATGGAAACGGGGTTTGTATAATAAATGAAGACTAATGATGTGCGGCTCGATACTGACATATTGATACCGCCTATATTCAATCTTTGCATTCTAATATCGATCCTCAAATTAACATATCAATACTATTGATACTTTAGTTCAATGGTGTCTAAACTTTTCCAAAAGTTGCAGGGGCCATATTGGTATTTTTTTAATTTAAAAAAAATGCTAATAACAGATATTGTGTCAGCTTTGTAGTAGGGTTGTACGGTATACCGGTACTAGTACTGCTTTTTACAAGCATTACTGTGTGTCGTCCTCACGTTGTGACATTGCTTGTTTTATGAGCAGAGGAGCATGTTCGGCAGCGCACAATCACGGAGTACTTACACGCAGACACAGTGTGTAGACAGAAAAGGGAGAATGGACGCATTTTGGCTGGAAAACTAACGATAAAGGTGAATTTATAACACTAAAACGCCCTCAGGAAGAGGTGCTTTAAGACATGGCTAACTCGTTAGCGGCTAATGTCCATCTGCAATCGGCAGTGTTTTAGCTTCTTCTAAATGACTAATCCTCGCCTCCATGGTGACAAATAAAGTGAGTTTCTTACAAGTATCATCCCTGCAGGACGAAGAATAGCTAAACATGCTTCATTACACACCGTAGGAGGATACAATAGTTCACCAGCGTCACCATGTAAACAAATGCCATGGGTGGATCTACACCTGACATCTACTGTAATGATACCAAGTACAAGAGCGTATCTAGTCGATACTACTATGATTACATCGATATTGTTTATCGTCACAAAATATTTTTTCTTTTTAAATTTCATATTATATTCATAAACTCAGGAAATACGTCCCTGGACACATGTGAACTTAAATTATGACCAATGTATGATCCTGTGACTACTTGGTATCGGATCGATATCTAAATTTGTGGTATCATCCAAAACTAATGTAAAGTATCAAACAACAGAAGAATAAGTGATTATTACATTTTAACCGAAGTGTAGACAGAACATGTTAAAACAGAAAATAACCAGATATTAACAGTAAACGAACAAGTGGATTAATATTCAATTTTACAGCTTGTCCTTTATAGTTTTGACAAAATAATAGAATGATGAAGGACACAATATGTTACTGCATATGTCCGCAGACAAATTAGGAGCCTTTGTTTGTTTATTTACTACCAAAAGACAAGTTGTCTAGTATGTTCACTATTTTATTTAAGGGCAAAATTGTTCTTCGATTGCAATAAGAAACATATATTTAATGTACCGTAAGTTTTGTTGTTAAAACAAAGCCAATAATGGAATTTTTTTGTGGTCCCCTTCATTTAAAAAAGTATCGAAATACTGGTAACGAGACAACCCTACTTTGTAATATATATTATTATTAATTATCAGTTAGAGCATTTTAGCTTTTTATCATTACCTGCCTTTTTTTTGCTCCTTTTTTTTTTTTTTTTTACATTTTTACTATTGTTTTTTTCCTATGTAAAAATAGATTACAAATAATAATAATAGGATTGTTTGCATAACTTACTGTGTCAAAAATTCTGCCCGTACAAAAATATTAATGTTCAGTTACATATTTAACAGTGTTCATTATTGTTATTGTAATTTGTAACATTTTTAAAGTTTTTTTGTTTTTTTAAATTAACCAACTAAACTTTGTTCTTATTTTGGAATTCTTCTAATATTTTAGATCAGGGTTGTTTTTTTACATCAAGAGCCGCCCACTGAATATGATATGTGTATTATATCTTATTAATTTGTTTTTTTGCTTGTTTTATTTCAAACGTAATTACTTTTTATTGTTTCTTTTTGTGTGCATTACCCTGGTAACAGTTATAATGTTAACACTGCTAAATAAATAAAGGGGATTGGATTGGATTGGATTGGATATGATATGATAACACTTGCAACCAGGAGAGAATATAGAGTAAGTTTTGGTCCAGATCATATTTTGCTTTATTCATTGTTGATGTATTTCTTTTCCAAGGATAACACTGAATAACTATAATGCATGAATAATAATTAGTACAAACTACAGGGGGTAAAAAAAAAACAAGACTATGAGAATGAAGTAAGAAATGTATGATTCCAAGTAATACAAGAAAGAAGTTTCACAAACAATGAAATAGTCAATGTTTTGGCACAGCAATTTGAGGCACAGCATGTTTTTTGTGATTGTGCAAACATTTCTGAGAAATAATTACATGGACTGAAAACACTTATTTTGTTAGGTTTGTTCAATCATCTGTTGTGTTTCAACAAATATGGTAGGGAAAATACAATACAATTATTTTTTATGATCATTTTTTGATCACAACAGTGGTTGGGTAATTCAAATGTTCTGGATTTTATTTTATATTATTTTGTGTTATTACTGTATGTGGATAACTTAGGGAAATACATGCTTCAGAGTAATTATCTTTATAACTTATACCATATATATGTACGTTACTACTATGCTAAGCTGTTATGTTCCAGTCAAGCAGAGCTTGCAAGGTGTTGAGGTTCTATTGGTCTTGACCCCAGAATGCAGAGACGGCAGGCGAAGTGGAGGTAAAAAGCATTTAGGAACAACATATAGTGCAACAGGGAAGTGCACCAAAAGGAAAATTAGACAAAGCAGGCATAGCGAAAGCAATGCTGCCTGGAGGTTTAAAACTAAACAATGGTCCTAATGACGAGACTGGCTTAAGAGGCTTCCTGATTGGCAACCAGGGACAGGTGGGTTTGTGTACGAACATTTTAAACAAATTGTTTGTTTGGAAAATAAAAATTATTTAACATAGAAATCCAGGGGATGGCGTGGCGCTGTTGGGAGAGTGGCCGTGCCAGCAACCTGAGGGTTCCTGGTTCAATACCCAACCTTCTACCAACCTTGTCATGTCCGTTGTGTCCTTGAGCAAGACACTTCACCCTTGCTCCTGATGGGCCGTGGTTATGGCCTTGCATGGCAACTCCCGCCATCAGTGTGTGAATGTGTGTGTGAATGGGTGAATGTGGAAATAGTGTCAAAGGTAGAAAAGCGCTATACAAGTATAACCCATTTACCATTTAAGAGGCTTCCTGATTGGCAACCAGGTGGGTCCGTGTACGAACATTTTACACACATTTTTCGTTTGGAAAAGAAAAATTATTTAACAGAAATCCACTTTCCCCGTTTTGTGGTTGGATAATAAAAAAACGGAAAACGTATCGTTATCCATTATCCGACTTTATTATTGTATTTAAAAATGGAAACTAGGAATTACAACAATGAGTGGAGAACTATTTTCTAAATTGCACATGTGCAGTGTCTCTTTTCAGGATCCTCGCCTGTGAGTGACCCGGAACCACAGAAGAAGAACGGTGTCAGTGTCATCAAAACAAGTTTGTCGCGTTAAAGCGTTCTCTTCAATTTTTTTAATGTCCAGAAACATGGAAAGTGACACATTCTTTTGCTCTTTATCGAGCAGACAAACGGCCATGGACTTAAATGGGATGGATATACATGCGATGCATCCTCAATGTGAACTCTTCCATGCTCAGGTGGCATTCATGCGACTAGAAGGTCACCAAAAAGTCATATTTATTCACCAAAATAAACAGTTACAAAAATAAATGACAATGGAGCAGAAAACAGATGAAAATAATG
This sequence comes from Entelurus aequoreus, assembly GCF_033978785.1. Taxonomy (NCBI): domain Eukaryota; kingdom Metazoa; phylum Chordata; class Actinopteri; order Syngnathiformes; family Syngnathidae; genus Entelurus; species Entelurus aequoreus. The sequence goes on from NC_084736.1 coordinate 46,589,390, forward strand.
TTTTAGGAACTAACGTGAGACTTCCACGACTCCTCCTGTGTCCATGTGCTTGAAGAGCTCGGACATCGAAGGAAAATATCCCGTAAAACTGCAGGAGCCAAAATATATGTCCTCTTTCTTTTTAATCTTCTAAGCGCAACAATTCGGTTCAGCAAATGTTGACTTTGATTGCACAAAATCCTTGAAATTGCCACAAACGCGCCAGTACTGAGACCGACTAGAGTGTAAACCATGTTTACTTCCGTAAACACTGCAGTGCGTGGGAAGTCATGACGTCATGTCCGCATGCGGGTCGGATTGCATTTACATTAGAAATCACAGGTTGGGTTTTTTGTAATGTGAACGGCCACTAAAATGATCGGAATTGACAAAATTAGAATTGAACATCCTACCCTGCAGTGTGAACCTAAGTCATGTGTTGAAGTGTGGGCTTTTCTTTTCATACATGGAAAGAATGCACAATCAATGTTGAACTGATGCTGGCTCATGTAAGTTTTACAATACAACTAAAACAATTCATACTTACTAAACCCTGTGTGATGTATGTGGAAGTGTTTTCATGCATATTTGTATGTGCTGTCGTAATGCAATCAAGCTAGCCTCGTTAGCATTAGCGATAATGCTAACCTGTTTACAAGTGTCTGTGTTGGTATTGTTAACTTACAATGGCATTCTATTTGTACTGATTCAGTTTCTTGAATTCACCAAAACGTCACAGTAGAGTTATAGAGTCTATTTAGCTGATTGGAGAGCTAGCTTGTGGTGGGTCCATGACGATGACTTCTGTTTTGTTTGATCAGCCATTTTACTGCCGTGTTCCAGGCACCGTTTGTAAACAATTAAGGTATGTAAATAAACATTTACAAAATATTTTGTACCGGTATATATCTGCAGCTTATTATTAGCAGTGCGGCTAATATGTAAAAATATTTTTTTCTTCTAAAATTTGGTGAGTGCAGCTTAAATACCGGTGCTTAAATGCTGGTGCGCCCTATAGCCCGTGTATAGAAAGGCGAATGTTATTTGTTTGATATACAGTACTGTATATAGCAGACCTGGGCATTTTGCGGCCCGCGGGCCACATCCGGCCCTTTGTGCGTCCCTATCCGGCCCGCGTGAGGCCAATCATAAATTACAAAATACATTTTAAAAACTATCTATGTCTATCTATGAGTGTGCAATACAACGGAGCTGCTTTTGTTTTGAAAAGCGTTATTTGTATTACTTCCGTGTGGACGTATGCGCGTGCGTGATTGTGAGGGAATGTGAAAAGCAGCAATCACAAATTACAAAATACATTTTAAAAAACATCTACGTCGTGCGTGCAATACAACTGTGCTGCTTTTATTTTGAAAAGTGTTATTTATGGGCGTATGTCCGTGTGTAACCTGTGAGTGAAGGTGCACAGCGACAAGTGATGTCAGCTCACGCTAGAAAAAAAAAAAGTTGATGACGAATGCCTTGTTTTCAACAAGACATGGACTGCCAAGTATTTCTTTACAGAAATTAAAAGGTAAAGCCGTGTGCTTAATTTGTGGTACACAGGTTGCTGTGTTTAAAGAATATAATTTGAATCGCCACTACACAACGAAGCACGAAGGAAAATACCAGAATCTGTCTGATGAAGCGCGCGCAAGGGAGGCTGATGCGTTGATGGTAAAACTGCAAACCCAACAAGGACTTTTTGCCAAATTTCACACCCCCAGAGATGCAGCCGTCAGGACAAGTTTCGTCATTTCTCACAAAATCGCCAGAAAAAGTAAGACGTTTTCTGACGGAGAGTTCATTAAGGAGTGCTTATTGGACTCTGTTGCGCTGATATGCCCGGAGAAGAGGGGCGCATTTGACAACGTGTCACTCTCTCGATGCACTGTAACGAGGCGGGTTGAGACCATCGCTGGAAACTTGGGAGCTTCAGCTGAAGAACAGAACGGCCGACTTTGACTGTTTTTCGCTGGCTTTGGATGAGAGCTGCAATGTACGTGACATCGCCCAGCTGCTCATCTTCTTAGGTGGGATAACTGCAGACTTTCAAATCACGGAGCAGCTGGCAGCCATGCAGTCAATTAAAGGAACAACCACAGGTAATGACTTGTTCACAGAGGTAAATGCGTGTTTGGACACGTTAGGACTGAAATGGGCCCTGCGAGGAGGTGGCGACTTGTCCAGGGTGTACCCCCCCTTCCGCCCGATTTTAGCTGAGATAGGCTCCAGCACCCCCCGCAACCCCGAAGGGAATAAGTGGTAGGAAATGGATGGATGGATGGATGGATGGATGAATGGATGGAGGACTGAAATGGGACAAGCTGGCAGGTGTGACAACAGATGGTTGTCCAAATCTGACGAGGAAAAATGTTGGACTTTTAAAGAGGATGCATTGTATTATACATTAGTTAAAGTTAAAGTTAAGTTAAAGTTAAAGTACCAATGATTGTCACACACACACTAGGTGTGGTGAAATTTGTCCTCTGCATTTGACCCATCACCCTTGATCACCCCCTGGGAGGTGAGGGGATCAGTGGGCAGCAGCGGTGCTGCGCCCGGGAATCATTTTTGGTGATTTAACCCCCAATTCCAACCCTTGATGCTGAGTGCCAAGCAGGGAGGTAATGGGCCCCATTTTTATAGTCTTTGGTATGACTCGGCCGGGGTTTGAACTCACAACCTACCGATCTCAGGGCGGACACTCTAACCACTAGGGGAAGTGTTGTGTAACACAGTGTTAAAAATAAAACCATCAAAAGCAATCTGCTTTTGTATAAAGTTAAGTTAGGTTAAATGAAATTATTATTATTATTATTATTAATTATTGTTAATTATTATTATTATTATTATTAATCTTACGGTATATCAAAAACAATATTGAGCAAAATTTAATTGAAATATTGTCGATGTGGCCCTCCAGCAGTGCTCGGGTTGCTCATGCGGCCCCCGGTAAAAATTAATTGACCCATAACCTCCCTGCTTGGCACTCAGCAACAAGGGTTGGAGTTGGGGGTTAAATCACCAAAATGATTCCCGGGCGCGGCGCCGCTGCTGCCCACTGCTCCCCAAGGGGATGGGTCAAATGCAGAGGACAAATTTCACCACATCTAGTGTGTGTGTGACAATCATTGGTACTTTCATCTTAATCTTTAATCTTAAAATAGCAGACAGCATCAAGGAATGACCTTATATTGCGCTACGAACATGACGCTACTACCAAGAATGTACCGGAGCGCATGCAGGTCCGAACCAAAGAAAGGCCGGCGGAACAGAAGTTTTTTTCAAATACATTTTCAGAGGGAGAATAATGGAAAAATAAACGTTTCTATGTTTCCGAGTTCATTCATAAGTCTCTGTGGATTTATGGAAGGAGTTTTAAATCCGAAGGAAACAGCGTTTGTGTCGCGTCCGATACAGTTCTGATGAAGGTTGCTATTGTTCTGGACTATCTTGCCAGTTGAGTAGAATACAGAGTGATTCTTAATCTGTTCGGAATGAACAAATGCAGCATGAAGAGGTTCGTGTACGCTTTAATATTCAACTTTAATATACCTGCTTCGTTCTTTTCATCTTGTTCGTATTTCGTTCGGGCGTCCGAATTAAGCCGGCATTCTACATTTCTTAAATACAATGGTGGGCCGTGCGTTTCCTACCTAGGCCTTCAGTGATCTCCGACTTCAATGATTACCTCTCAAAATACCATCATTGATGTCACCACATGATCATTGCTGGAGAAATACTATACAGGAACACATGTAGACCCTACTGTGCATTGAAACACATAAACAGTGTACAAAACAGGTTATTTTCTGGCGCATTTAAAAATCAATTAAAACGCATCAGCAATTAAAACTTATTCCGTAAATTTCTCTGCTTGGTTTAAGCAACTTCCGATCAATAAAGTTTGATTCAAAGTACACACTTCACAAAGATATATTAACTGATGGCGTCAAATACACATGTAACAATGTTAATTAAATGACAAGCATGACACACTTTAACAACAAGAGTTTACAACTTTTACATAACAGCTACTGTCAACAACTTGTGATCTGATTGGCTATCGCAACAGTCTATCAACTGTATGTGTTCTCAAATTTATCCGCTAACAGTCCCATTGACTATCCAATCACAGGACGTGTAAATGTCACGTTCAACGTGAGGCCATCTACAAGGCCTTACTGACAACAACTCGTGATCTGATTGGCTAGCGCAACTGTCTATCAACTGAATGTCCCCGTTCACTTACAGTGTACGGACGCCCGCATTGTTGATTCTAAAGGCGTCTGGCTGATTTGGTACAGCATGGCAACATAAACTAGCTGAATTCTAAAGGGAAACAAACTAAAACTAAAAACAACAACACTGGCAGGAGCATAATATGACATGAAAAGAATATGAATAATTCTAAATATTTAGGGAAAATAAATGATAAATGGGTTATACTTGTATAGCGCTTTTCTACCTTCAAGGTACTCAAAGCGCTTTGACGGTATTTCCACATTCACCCATTCACACGCACATTCACACACTGATGGCGGGAGCTGCCATGCAAGGCCCTAACCAGCAGCCATCAGGAGCAAGGGTGAAGTGTCTTGCCCAAGGACACAACGGACGTGACTAGGATGGTAGAAGGTGGGGATTGAACCCCAGTAACCAGCAACCCTCCGATTGCTGGCACGGCCACTCTACCAACTTCGCCACGCCGTCCCCTCCAGTAAAGTAAATAAAATAAAATAAAAAAATAATTTGATCATTAATTATGATCATGATTTGTGGTTATGTTAGGCCAGCAGAGAAGGCCTTGCTGGCCCTGACGGCACACCACTGCTTAAATAAATCTGTTTCTTCCTTCTCCAATCGATGCACTTCCGCCCTGAGATCGGTAGATCGTGAGTTCAAACCCTAAAGACTATAAAAATGGGACCCATTACCTCCCTGCTTGGCACTCAGCATCAAGGGTTGGAATTGGGGGTTAAATCACCAAAAATTATTCCTGGGTGTGGCCACCGCTGCTGCTTACTGCTCCCCTCACCTCCCAGGGGGTGATCTAGGGCAATGGGTCAAATGCAGAGAATAATTTCGCCACACCTAGTGTGTGTGTGACAATCAATAGTACTTACTTACTTACTTTAAATGTCACGTTTTTTTTTTAACTTTGTTAAGCAAATTAACAGTCTCCTACAATTGTTCCTACGTTTTTATTGAATGGTATCTTTTTCCGGGTTGCTTTCCTGTGCGTTGAGACTGGCGCACGCGCCACAAGAAGGGTCCCCTGCGGTGATCGAAAGATCTGGTTTTCAGACGCACAATTCAGGTGTGTTAGTCCGATTTGACAAAAACCGAACACAATGGGATTAAAGGCCTACTGAAATGAATTTTTTTAATTTAAAAGGGGATAGCAGATCCATTTTATGTGTCATACTTGATCATTTCGCGATATTGCCATATTTTTGCTGAAAGGATTTAGTAGAGAACATTGACGATAAAGTTCGCAACTTTTGGTCGCTGATAAAAAAAAGTCTTGCCTGTACCGGAAGTAGCGTGACGTCGCATGTTGAAGGGCTCCTCACATTTCCCCATTGTTTACACCAGCAGCGAGAGCGATTCAGACCGAGAAAGCGACGATTACCCCATTAATTTGAGGGAAGATGAAAGATTTGTGGATGAGGAACGTGAGAGTGAAGGACTAGAGTGCAGTGCAGGACGTATCTTTTTTCGCTCTGACCGTAACTTAGGTAAAAGGGCTCATTGGATTCCACACTTTCTCCTTTTTCTATTGTGGATCACGGATTTGTATTTTAAACCACCTCGGATACTATATCCTCTTGAAAATGAGAGTCGAGAACGCGAAATGGACATTCACAGTGACTTTTATTTCCACGACAATACATCGGTGAAGCACTTTAGCTACGGAGCTAACGTGATAGCATCGTGCTTAAATGCAGATAGAATCAAAAGAAATAAGCCCCTGACTGGAAGGATAGACAGAAGATCAACAATACTACTATCAGGAGACACCGAACCAAACACTGGACCTTTAACCACACGGTTAATGCTGTGCCGCCTGTCGAAGCCTAGCAATGCTGTTGCTAACGACGCCATTGAAGCTAACTTAGCTACGGGACCTCGTCAGAGCTATGATAAAAACATTAGCGCTCCACCTACGCCAGCCCTCATCTGCTCATCAACACCCGTGCTCACCTGCGTTCCAGCGATCGACGGCACGACGAAGGACTTCACCCGATCACCGATGCGGTCGGCGGCTAGTGTCTGCTATCCAACTCAAAGTCCTCCTGGTTGTGTTGCTGCAGCCAGCCGCTAATACACCGATCCCACCTACAGCTTTCTTTTTTGCAGTCTCCATTGTTCATTAAACAAACTGCAAAAGATTTACCAACACAGATGTCCAGAATACTGTGGAATTTTGTGATGAAAACAGAGCTGTTTGTATTGTGATACAATGTGTCCGAATACTTCCGTTTCAACCATTGACGTCACGCGCAAACGTCATCATAAATAGACGTTTTCAACCGGGAAATTTAAAATTGCACTTTATAAGTTAACCCGGCCGTATTGGCATGTGTTGCAATGTTAAGATTTCATCATTGATATATAAACTATCAGACTGCGTGGTCGGTAGTAGTGGGTTTCAGTAGGCCTTTAAGGTGTTTCCATGGGTTGCAGAAAGCTTATTTTGAGCCGAACTATTTGAGAAATCAGACTAATGTTTGTGTATTAGGTGGTGACTGATGTAACCTCTAGCCCCGAATGCTATGGACACCTGTCTTCTCGCGCAAGGACTTCTCGGACCCTCCCATTTAGTGCCGGTCTGATTTATTAGACCCCAAGGGCTCCTCTCTGGTGTTTTGTGTCTAACTCCCTCTTTTCCCCCTCCTTCTCTTCTCCCTCCGACACATACTATACCTCCATCATGGAGAATAACCTGTAGAGAGAAATGGCTGCCGTCATTTTCCCTCTTTTAACTGGGCTTGAGCGGCGGTCCCTGTCACCGAGCCCCCGAGGTACAGACATCAAACAAAGGAAATAGCTTCTACACTTTATTGTCTTTTACCGCAGAGAGCTCCGATCTCTTTTCCCTCTGTTTCACCTCAAGTTCTGTCCAATACTTCTCTCACATTCCTCCCTGTCGTCTCCACTCCCCCACCCTCTCAGCATCTCTTTTCTATATTTTATACGTTTTGACAATGCGCTTGGAGGGTGCCAACTTGTCAAAAAATAGCGAGGCGGGGGAGAAGAGAGGAACAGAAGTGAGACTTCAACAAGACTCAGACGCATTTCTAACTGTGCAAATGTAAAATATGGACAGGTGTCCCAAATTAAAGTATGTCACAAGAAGTGTGTAAAAAAAACCCTGAAAACATTCATGGTCTTACCTTTGTTTGTGTAAGTAACCCAACTAACCTTCTCCAGGAAAAACTATGTCACTTTGTTGGGAGGTCGTTTGGAAGATGATGACATTTGTTAAAATTTGCATCAAACTATAGTGGAACCACAAGTTACGAACTTAATAAGGGTTCTTGAACAGGGTTTGTAAATGGAAAAGTTTGTATATTGAAGCAAATTTCTCCATTGGAAACAATTGTTGAAATGTCCATTATTTTGTAAAAGTTTGTTCATTTTGAACACTATATACAGTACTGTATATCAAACAAATAAAGGGGTGAAGGATCGGCTTTCTATACACGGGCTATAGGGCGCACCAGCATTTAAGCACCGGTATTTAAGCTGCACTCACCAAATTTTCGAAGGATAAAACATTTTTACATATTAGCAGCACCGCACTACAAGCCGCAGTGTATACCAGTACTAAATAGTTTGTAAATGTTTATTTACATACCTTAATTGTTTCCAAACAGTGCCTGGAACACGGCAGTAAAACGGCTGATCAAACAAAAAAGAAGTCATCGTCATAGACCAATCACAAGCTAGCTCTCCAATCAGCTAAATAGACTTAGACTTAGACTTAGACTTAGACAAACTTTAATGATCCACAAGGGAAATTGTTCAACACAGTAGCTCGGTTACAATGATGGAAAGTGTAAGGATGGAAAGGACAATGCAGGTATAAATAGACTAATATAGCGATAAAAAAATCTAACATATACGAATATATACATGTGTACAGTATATTATATATACAGATATATTATATTATGTCTATAACATATATACAATATATACAATGACCATGTACAATATTACAGTATATGTGACAGCAGCAGCATAAAATAGAGAGTAGATCCAGCAGAAAATTGAAAATAGACCTTAAAAGACATTAAAAACAAAGAGAAGTAGCTAACATGTCAGGTGTCAGGTAATAGGCAGATATCATCTATTGCTGTATGGCGAGTGATTATAATTCTATAACTCTACAGTGACATTTTGGCAGTGGCGGTCCGTGCATTTCCCACCTAGGCCTTCAGTGATGTCCGACTTCAGTGATTACCTCTCAAAATACCATAAATGATGTCACCACATGACCATTGCTGGAGAAATAGTATACAGAAACACATTTACGCACTACTGGGAACTGAATCATCTCAACATTGTATAAAACTGGTTATTTTCTGGCACATTTAAAAATCAATAAACCTGCATGAGCAATTAAAACATATCATATGTGGTACTGTCAAAATTAAAATTGCAAAAAAATATATTAAACGTGAAAAAATAAAGAAATAAAATATTTTAACTCACAATTTGTAGCACCCATTCGATGCTGTATAAGCCAGTGGTGGCACTCGTAGTCGGTGGATTTGAGTGGAAGTGGCGGGCATTTACCCATTTTATCGCCCACATGGTCTCACAAGATGTAGTTTCTCTTTAAATATCCTTCCTGAAAATGGCCTTGCAAATATATATCTGCCACCTAATCAACGTTTTGTTCTCCTTCTTTGTGGGTCAAAACTTCCCGCTTCCTGCTAAATTGCAACTTGTGATTGGATACTCACTTTTGAATGACAAGTGAGTATCCAATCACAGTCTCATTAAAATCAGGCTATCTAGATAGGCTACTGTCTACAACTTGTGATCTGATTGTCTATCGCAACTGTCTATCAACTGTATGTGTTCTCTAATTCATACGCTAACGGTCCCGGTGAGTATCTAATCACAGGACGCGTAAATGTCAAGTTTAACCTTAGGCCAGCTGGAAGGCCTTAGTGACAACAACTCGTGATCTGATTGGCTATCGCAATTATCTATCAACTGTATGTGCCCGCGTTGTTGATTCTGAAGGATTTCGTACATCATGGCAACATAAGATAGCTGAATTCTGATTGGATACAAACTCTAACCTAAAAACAACAGCACTGGAAAGAGCTAATATGAATACTTTTAGATATTTAGGGAAAGTAAATAAAAAATTACTTTTATCTTTAATTATTATCATGAGTTCTGGTTATGTTAGGCCAGCAGAGAAGGCCTTGCTGGCCCTGACCGCCCACCACTGCGTTTTGGTGAATTCACGAAACTGAATCAGTACAAAAAGAATGCCATTGTAAGTTAATAATACCAACACAGACACTTGTAAACATGTTAGCATTATAAATAATGCTAACAAGGCTAGCTTGATTACATTACGATAGCACATACACATATGCGGGAAAACACTCCCACATACATCACACATGGGACGGTTTAGTAAGTATGAATTGGTTTAGTTGTATTGTAAAAGTTACAAACGTTGCTTGGAGTGATGAATGAAATATCCTTTCAAGCAAACATGCTATGGGCGGTTATACTTCCGGTTTAATGGCGATGGGATTTATCAAGCCTGAAACTGTTTTGGGGACAGCTTTTTGTTGTGTGTATATATTTAGCACGTTTGGAAGGTACATACAAACTGGCACAGTTAGGCACAATTGGCTGCGCCGCAGTCAGAAGGAGGCGATCACTGCAATATGACAGATGGTGGTGAGAGAGAATCTTCCCTGCTCGTGTCCACAATCAATTTACTTTTGTCGGAAATGTAAATGTTAGATGTATCGTCTCTCTATAGCAATTTCATCTTTGAGCTGGTGAATGACTTAGGGGCTGATTTGGAGAAAGCAGACATCGTTTTGGTGGTTGCTGGCATTTTTAAATGGCATTTGTCTGTTTGGTTGGTTGAAGTTTATTTCGAACATGTATACAATTACAACATGATAAGTCACATATTTCACATACTTTTAATTTCTCTAAACATGTCCAAAAAGGAGTAGGAAAAATCAAAGCTTATTTAATTATACTCCCTTTCCACTTCTTAGCAACTACTAACACATTTTTTCACTTCCTGTTCTCAATTTGTAACACAATCTTCATCAATGAATTCTAAATACAACAGTTCTCTTACAGTAATAAATAGTTGAGTCAGCTATAATTTATATATAGGGGATACGTATATTATTGACATTTCTTCATAACACTTCATGCAACGTGCATTTTCTTGCAATTGGATCGCAACACCGCAGTTATTGATGGTCATGCAGCCTCGCAGTGTGCACTTTCGACGTGCTAAAAAAAAGGTTATTTTTTCAAAATTGCAGATTGCAGAAAAGGTGTCACAGATTAAAGTCTACAACATGTTCTACAAGATGACAAAATACTACAAGATGGACCTTGACACCTTGAATCCTTGAATGATACAAAATGTGCAGGAAATGTGTGAGTGAGAGTGTCTCCATGGTGATAGCAGGTACACACATACAATCATCATTCAAATGGGGCGGTCTGCACTACTTTTGCACTTGTTATCAATTTTACACACAGTTTTAGTAGATCACTGATAGCACTCACAATTTTATATTTGCATAGCAGTTTTTATTTGGGATCCTAGTACATCAAGCCCATAGTGTATAATCTGCAAACATTATATTGTCGACAAACTGGCAGGTGCCTTACAAACCCGTTTATGAAGGACTGTGCAATCAGAGGATAGGCTGAGCTCAAGCAGTCTCATCTCAGGTTTTTCTACCCTAGTTAGTATTTGATCAGAAAATCCTACAATTTTAGCTAAAAATTATTTGGAATCATACAGAAAACAATTTAAATATGACACGTCCAAGAGTTAGATCACTGTATTTTCTAATTTTACATTGTGAGTATCTTGACAGATGTTGTAATATGACCTATGATTCCAATGTAGATGATAATATGCCTATTTTATTTTGTAAAATTATTTATTTAATGTAATTATTCTACTTTTTTATTGGTTATTTTCCACTTTTTCCTTTCAAACCATGAACATAAGGGTGCAATATATTGTAAAAAAAAATTACCTGTGTTTTCTCAAGGCTATGATCGCTCAGGAAATATTTGCATGATTTATTACCTCCGTAAATGAGAGAGGTATGGTTTTCACTCTTGTTTTTTTAGTCAATAAGCAAAAACTACAGCAACCTTTTTGGATGGAGGGTACATTACATACCGGTACATTACATTTAGGTGCAAATGGGAATAAGAATGTGGATACACAAAGTTAATTTCCCTTGATACCTATTGCTCTAAATGGACACGTCGACTCCCGAGCTCCTGTAGATAATAAAAAAAATAATCATAAAAGTACAGAAATGCAATTTTATCCAGAGTAGTGTGACTGTGTGCACTTTTCCCAAATGAATACACTGTCAGTTGTGTACATGAAACAGTCTGAATTATGTGTTTAACTGCTTCTTAGCCAGGAATCATTTGTGTTGATTTGCAGAAATCATTCCACCTTACACTCTGAATGCCTTTACAGTTCATTACAATAATGTCGTGACTAAAACTTTAAACATCCTTATTATAACAGCGGTTATTCATCCTCTGCTCAAAAGACCTAACCTCGATCCTGACCTCATGGTAAACTACCGGCCGGTGTCCCACCTTCCTTTTATCTCCAAAATCCTCGACAAAGTTGTTGCATAGCAGCTAAATGAACACTTAGTGTCTAACAATCTCTGTGGACCCTTTCAGTCCGGTTTCAGGGCAAATCACTCTACGGAGACAGCCCTCATAAAAGTGACTAATGATCAGTGTTGGGTTAGTTACTGAAAACCAGTAACTAGTTACAGTTACTAGTTACTTTATTTCAAAAGTAACTAAGTTACTAACTCAGTTACTTACACCAAAAAGTAATGAGTTACTATGAAAAGTAACTATCTAGCTACTTATTTTTTTCTTCTCCTTTTTTTAAGGCTCTCATTAATGCCCTTTTAGCCTTCATTTCAGTACTGTTATTGCACTGGAGAATAATACAATCTTTTGATCAACTTGACATGCATTTGCATCACTGAACTCTGCTAAGCAAAGTGGTCTACGTACAACACCCAAAGACAAAGATATGTTTCAAAGGGCCAATTTGTTTCAGGCCAGAACAAATTGACAAAACTATTTTAAATAGCTACAACATAACATATGTAAGTAACAAACTGCATAATAACAACATAGCTGTAAACCTGGCTTCACCCAAGGAAGGCACACATGACATACACAAAGACTAACCAGGCATTTTTTTTCTCTCAAGGAATTGTGAAATAAAATCATGTATTCAGGAGATCAACACTGTACTGAAGCCCAGAACACTACGCATTTCCCCAGTTTTAGTTTAGAGATAAGGAAAGACTGGCCTAGCCCATAGGATCCCTCTTTATGTTTGTGAACTTTATAGTCTATACATTTAGAGTGATGTGATAATCAAATCAAATGAAAGAGTATATAAGAGAATTGACAGAGTGTGTACCTTCAGTGATGAATGATGAGCAGAGGCAGAGTTTGGAGTGTTTTCTTTAGCTCGCTTTCCATGTTTATGTACTCACTGTCCAAGTACTTGGAACATGTTTTCCGTGCCATCTGCTGTTTGACGCCGGTATCATGCTAATTAGCTGCCTGAAAGTGGGTGACTCCACTGTAGAAATAGCCTGCATGTCTTCTAGCACATACGCTGCAATGGCTCTATCAATATTGTCCTGGCTAGCAGTCCCTCCGTTAAAATCCTTAAGTGGAGCTGAAGTGGCATCGGAGTCTGTGTCTCTCTTTACTAGCTTTGTCGACGCATGTTGCTTTTGTAGCTGTTTCAGCAGATTTGAATTACTGTTTTGGGCAGTATTCCCGGGCGCAGTCACCGCTGCTGCTCACTGCTCTCCTCACCTCCCAGGGGGTGATCAAGGGTGATGGGTCAAATGCAGAGAATAATTTCGCCACACCTAGTGTGTGTGTGACAATCATTGGCACTTTAACTTTAACTTTAAGTAGATGGGATCTTTGATCCAAGACACAACTTACATTTAACTAAAATTTTCTTTTCTTTGTGCTCAACCAAAGAAAAGTAGTGAGAATATCTCCATGTTAAGAAACTCGACTTCTGGCTCCGCCATGATGTCTTGTTAGTTGTTATGAGAGTAGCATATGTGTGTGTGTGTGTGTGTCCCTTTAAGATATGACAGCATGTGAGGTGAGTGACGTCAGTGAGTGAGTGGGCGAGAGAAGTGAGGGAGCGGCAACAGTGAGTGCATACATGTGCTAGTAGCTTGGTGGATGGCTGCGTGCTAGACACCAATAAAGTCACAAAGTTGCAACAAACAGCTGGCCTCGTCATTCACCCTCGAGTCCGGAGCTGTAAAGACCCACTGCTGGGTAAAGTGAAGGGTGTTACCCCCGAAGTACATCGGCCCTGGAGGAACGTCTCCCCTGCGCTCCTCGACTACGGTCTGGGAGCCCCCCCTCCCCCCAACCCCACCCACAAAAAGCACGCCTCTTCTTTTCCTTGTGACAGATCTTCTGTTTCTAGCCGATACTACATAAAAAATAACGCAAAATAACGCAGTAATGCATCATGAAGTAACGGTAACTGAGTTACTGAATATAAAAAAAGAATGCGTTAGACTACTAGTTACCGCCGAAAATAAGTCCCAACACTGCTACTGATACATATACATGCATCCTCCATGTTGCTGCTACTTGATCTCAGCTGCTACTTGATCTCAGCGCTGCTTTCGATACCGTCGATCATAACATTCTATAAGAACGTATCAAAACACGTATTGGTATGTCAAAGTTTGCCTATTTTACTGACAGGATGCAGTGCGTTTCCCATAAAAACGTGTTATTATGGGATGTGCGGAGTTCCACAGGGTTCGGTTCTTTCCCGGAGATTTAAAAAAAAAAAAATGTTTTATTCTTTTTATCGAGTGGTCAGCTTGAAATTTCCCTCTGTCTCGGACTCCCTCGTCATCATGTGACATGAGTGCATGTCTGTTATGATTTTGCAAGCTACTTTTGGTGACCCATCTTATCTAGCCTCTGATAGGCCAGTCTGTAATGTTTCGCTCTAACCTTAGCCAATTGTGACTCATCATACGAACACCAACCATCATCATGGATTTTCACCGTATGTATGGAAGTTGTCATTCATCCAGGTCATTGTATTTTCTCCATATTTTTTTTGGCCTGGATTCACAGTCTATTTTTTCTCTTTGTAGCTTGTAGCTTTGATGTAAGCTACCTCGCTACATGGGTCTAAAAGTAGCTAAGCTACAGGGAAAGCTGCTCGTTAAAATGTAGCTGAGCTACCGCCAAGCTACTGGAAAATGTAGTTTAGCTGCGTATCTTAGCTACATGTAGCTTGTTACTGCCCATCACTGTGAATGACAAGGTCAGATTTTCAACATCCCCCAATAACATATGCATATTTTTCGAGATCATTTTGCTCAGATTCACAATTGTGGGACCAGAGGGGCATTCAGCTAAATCTTGCAGTCGTAGAAATGAGTCAGATTCAGATTGGTTTTATTTGAACATATACAGTTTCGAAATGATGCATCACATTTTAATGTCCAAAAATGAGTAGGAAGAAGCAGTGTTTAATTAATCCCACCCCTTTTCCACTTCATATTAATTACTTACACATGTTCACTCCTGTACTATAAGTACACATTTCAAACATTTTACACATTACTATCTGTGTAGTGTTTTCTAACAAGGTAAGTCACTTTTGATGAGATAAATAATATCTCTTTTTTTTCTTTTTTCTTTTTTTTACTTAAGTTCAAGACATTTACCAGTATTCTTCTTCTTTGTACTTTGTACACACTTGTAGTTTGAACAGTTACTTAAAGTAATTTACATTACTACATTGTGTCACTTCTTTACTTAATGATAGTGTTAAATGACATAAATAATTTATCAGGCAAAATTTTTTAAAAAATTGCTATTTTGCCAGTCCTTAAAAAATCTGAAAAGAACATAATCACTGTCACTCCCTATTCCACATTCCATGAAAATGTACACACTAACCAGGGAGTGGTTACACTGTGCACTGTACATTGCCACATAAACATGCACCTTGTTGCGTTGAACCGGGGGCAAAGGTTAAAACGAATGGCTCGGAGCACCTGCCACCTCAGTCAACCATTTCCCAGTAGACACCTTGGCCTTTTGGAGCCGGCGGAATTTCCCCTTTAAGACGTCTCTTGCAGCGTTGTTATTCTCAGCCTCCTTGCGGGAGAGCTTCAGGAAGTAAATGACTTGACACAGCTGGCATCCTCTGGTCAGGATAGGGGGTTGGCTAATCAATGTCCTCGAGGAAGATCAATGTGTTATGTGTGTGTGGCTGTGCATGTATCATCTCCCAGGTGATTGTGTGACATTTTGAGAAACCTCCTCATGATGGCTTGTTCACCCTTGAGTGCTGCAAACAATTTTGCCTACTGTGTGTTGTTGTGTACTATTTTTCGGACTATAAGGCGCACTTAAAATCCTTTCATTTTCTCAGAACTTGACAGTGCGCCTTACGTACAGAATAATTTTCGGTGTGCTTACCGACCTCGAAGCTCTTTTATTTGGTACATGGTGAAATGATACAATAAGTGTGACCAGTAGATGGCAGTTACACATAAGAGATACATGTAGACTGCAATATGATGGCAGTCACACATAAGAGATGCGTGTAGTCTGCAATATGACTCAAGTAAACAACACCAACATTTTATATGTTCCATTGAAAATACAGAACATTGCACACGGCGCTCAAAAATCTTTAGTACGACTTTGGTAAGCAATGAAGTAGCACCACTTGATGGATTGTACTGTACTTCCACATATATGTGTATTATTATGGTATGTGTATCAGGTAAGATATATAATCTGGGGTTTTGTTTTGCAATACTATGCAAAAGCAACTTTTCTTTCCTTCTGGTACCTGCTGATCTGTATTTGGGATCTGCATAAGTCCTGAAAATTTGCGTCCGCCTTTGTAGTCGGTGCCGACGCCGAAGTCGATAAGCTTTTTCTTTTTCTCTCTCTTCTTGTTATGTGACATTCATCCATTTCTAATATAAAGTAGTGTAAAGTTCTTACTTATATCTGTCAGCAAACTCGCCATGAAAGCGCTAAAACATACCGGTGTAGTGAATTTACATTATTCACCCAAGGAACTTTAGTTATTGGAGGGGTCCGGTCGTACGTTTTTTTCACGGGACACATTTCCGGCTTTGTTGTTGCACTAGTGAGCCACGGATGAGAAGATGCTGCTCCGTTATTGATTTAAGTAAAGTCTGAATGTCATCAAAACAGTTAGCTCCATATTTTGTCACTTCTTCCACTCCCATCCTTGCATGCTACACCGCTACAACAAAGATGACGTTGAAAAGACGCTGCCTAAGGTGAGCCACATAAATAAGACCTACAAAACGGCGCATCCTGAAGCGACTGTCAGAAAGCGCCTTGAAGATGATCTGTAAAACATAATCTATGCAACATTTTGACCAAATGTTATGTAGACCACAAAGAAGTGTTAAATTTAGAAAATAATCATAATATGACCCCTTTAATGCGCCTTTTGTATGAAAAAAGACCTGAATAGACCCGCTCATCGGCAGTGCGCCTTATAATCCGGTGCGCCCTATGGTCGAGAAAATACGGTATTTTTCTTTATTCGCAGTTGTTTTGGTGAATGTGTAACTACATGTGTGTACGCGTGCACACATTGAACGGTGTGTGTGCGTTGTACCCAGGTGCAGTGCCTGGAGGGCGGCGGGCTGGGAGGAGGGTGTGTCTGAGAAGATGACAGGGTGCATTGGGAAGATCCTCTCCGCCGAATCCCAGAAAAAGAAATAAGGTCAAATAAAAAAAAAAAGGCAGACTGGAAAGCGCCAGAAGGTATTTTTATGCAAAGTGTGACCATCTACTGAATATCATATGAGGACACGACAAGAAGAAAGTGCAATGTAGTCTGAGCGTGTGAGCTTGTGAACCGCACTCACAAACATGTGCAGACACAATGGATATTTCTCAACACTTTGGCCTTGAGGAAAGCAGGATAAATCATGACGGCAAATATTTGCTGCACAGCCCAAGGTTTTCATGAATACGACATTAGTGCTGACACTATGCGATACGTATTTGCATGTGTGTGTCTGCTCTTAGGTTTTTTTTGCAGATTTTTCCATGGTTGATGGGTTTTTTCTTCCCTTTCTTCGAGCTTGTCGTAAAACAAAGAAATGATCCTCTTAATACTCAGCGGATTTACACTCAGCTCATGGGGGTTGAAAGGAGAGAGAGTGTGCTGTCATTGCTGGAATTCGTGGAAATAGCTGATGTGAAACAGAGCAGGAATCACGTCAAATGGAGAAAACACACAGTGACTGTTAAGACTGTATTATCCTGCTTAGCTGACCCCAACTGCTTAAGTCCCATTTAGGGTTGTACGACATACCGGTACTAGTAAAGTACCGCGGCACTAATAAAGTACCGCGGCACTAATGAATTTAAAACGTTACTGTACTGTCTCTGAAAAATACCAGAACATTTCTTTTATATTATTTCATTATTATTATTTTTTCATTAATCAGTCCAACAAAATAATACACAATAATACCATAATAATACAATTCCAATTCCAAAACCAAACCCAGACCAGCAACATTCAGAATAGCAATCAACAGAGCAATCAAGAGGACACACAAACATGACACAAAACAATCCAAAAGTAGTCAAACAAAAATCAATAATATCAATTGATTGATTGAGAAGTTTATTGACATCTTAAAGAATTGAATCCATGTAATGCTTTGAAAAGGCAAATGGATGGCATAAAAAGCCAAAAGGCTTGTTTCCATTGTGGTCCATATATAATATCAACAGTATCAATATTAATAAGAAATCCCTCATTTACATTATCATCACAGCCATTTATAAAAAATAAAATAAAAACATTTAAAAAATGAACAATAGTGTCAAAGTGGCTTACACTTGCATCGCATCTCATAAGCTTGACAACACATTATGTCCAATATTTTCCACAAAGATAAAATAAGTCATATTTTTGGTTCATTTAATAGTTAAAACAAATTTACATTATTGCAATCAGTTGTTAAAACATTGTCCTTTACAATTATAAAAGCTTTTTACAAAAATCTACTACTCTGCTTGCATGTCAGCAGACTGGGGTAGATCCTGCTGAAATCCTATGTATTGAATGAATAGAGAATCGTTTTGAATCGTAAAAATATCGTTTTTGAATCGAGAATCGTGTTGAATCGAAAAAAATCTATTTCGAATCGAATCGTGACCCAAGAATCGATATTGAATCGAATCGTGGGACACCCAAAGATTCACAGCCCTAATATGTATATATATATATATATATATATATATATATATATATATATATATATATATATATATATATATATATATATATATATATATATATACATATATACATATATATATATATATATATATATATATATATATATATATATACATACATAAATATATATATGTACATATATACATACATATCCCCTCTCCCCTCAGGCAGGGTCCATCCAGACCCACACCAGACCCACACCTCCCGCCACCTGAACAGTTTTTTCCCCTCGGCCATCAGGCACATGAACAATAACAAGATCTGATAGCTCAGTACAGCTCTTTTTATTACCTATTCTGTGTTATATGTGTTTTATGTTGCACGATTTCACCAAGAAAAATTCCTAGTTTGTGAACCCGTTCTCAAACAATGGCAATAAAAACTATTCTGATTCTGATTTTGATATATATATATATATATATATATATATATATATATATATATATATATATATATATATATATATATATATATATATATATATATTTATGTATATATGTATGTATATACACTGTATGTATGTATATATGTATGTATATGTATCTGGGATAGGCTCCGGCGACCCCGAAAGGGACAAGCGGTAGAACATGGATGGATGGATGGGTGTATGTATGTATATATGTATATATGTGTATATACAAACCCCGTTTCCATATGAGTTGGGAAATTGTGTTAGATGTAAATATAAACGGAATACAATGATTTGCAAATAATTTTCAACCCATATTCAGTTGAATATGCTAAAAGGACAACATATTTGATGTTCAAACTGATAAACATTTTTTTGTTGTTGCAAATAATCATTAACTTTAGAATTTGATGCCAGCAACACGTGACAAAGAAGTTGGGAAAGGTGTCAATAAATACTG
Organism: Entelurus aequoreus; assembly: GCF_033978785.1. Taxonomy (NCBI): domain Eukaryota; kingdom Metazoa; phylum Chordata; class Actinopteri; order Syngnathiformes; family Syngnathidae; genus Entelurus; species Entelurus aequoreus. Next base: position 46,608,878 of record NC_084736.1, read on the forward strand.
ATAAAGTTGAGGAATGCTCATCAAACACTTATTTGGAACATCCCACAGGTGAACAGGCAAATTGGGAACAGGTGGGTGCCATGATTGGGTATAAAAGTAGATTCCATGAAATGCTCAGTCATTCACAAACAAGGATGGGGCGAGGGTCACCACTTTGTCAACAAATGCGTGAGCAATTGTTGAAAAGTTTAAGAAATGTTTTTCTCAACCAGCTATTGCAAGGAATTTAGGGATTTCACCATCTACGGTCCGTAATATCATCAAAGGGTTCAGAGAATCTGGAGAAATCACTGCACGTAAGCAACTAAGCCCGTGACCTTCGATCCCTCAGGCTGTACTGCATCAACAAGCGACATCAGTGTGTAAAGGATATCACCACATGGGCTCAGGAACACTTCAGAAACCCACTGTCAGTAACTACAGTTGGTCGCTACATCTGTAAGTGCAAGTTAAAACTCTCCTATGCAAGGCGAAAACCGTTTATCAACAACACCCAGAAACGCCGTCGGCCTCGCTGGGCCTGAGCTCATCTGAGATGGACTGATACAAAGTGGAAAAGTGTTCTGTGGTCTGACGAGTCCACATTTCAAATTGTTTTTGGAAACTGTGGACGTCGTGTCCTCCGGACCAAAGAGGAAAAGAACCATCCGGATTGTTATAGGCGCAAAGTGTAAAAGCCAGCATCTGTGATGGTATGGGGGTGCATTAGTGCCCAAGACATGGGTAACTTACACATCTGTGAAGGCGCCATTAATGCTGAAAGGTACATACAGGTTTTGGAGCAACATAGTTGCCATCCAAGCAACGTTACCATGGACGCCCCTGCTTATTTCAGCAAGACAATGCCAAGCCACGTGTTACATCAACGTGGCTTCATAGTAAAAGAGTGCGGATACTAGACTGGCCTGCCTGTAGTCCAGACCTGTCTCCCATTGAAAATGTGTGGCGCATTATGAAGCCTAAAATACCACAACGGAGACCCCCGGACTGTTGAACAACTTAAGCTGTACATCAAGCAAGAATGGGAAAGAATTCCACCTGAGAAGCTTAAAAAATGTGTCTCCTCAGTTCCCAAACGTTTACTTAGTGTTGTTAAAAGGAAAGGCCATGTAACACAGTGGTGAACATGCCCTTTCCCAACTACTTTGGCACGTGTTGCAGCCATGAAATTCTAAGTTAATTATTATTTGCAAAAAAAAAAATAAAGTTAATGAGTTTGAACATCAAATATCTTGTCTTTGTAGTGCATTCAATTGAATATGGGTTGAAAATGATTTGCAAATCATTGTATTCCGTTTATATTTACATCTAGCACAATTTCCCAACTCATATGGAAACGGGGTTTTGTATATATATATATATATATATATATATATATATATATATATATATATATATATATATATATATATATATATATATATATATAGGTATTGTGGCACCTGATTCTCACCAAGACACAGGATTGGTTTTGCAGCAAGCCGAAAAGGGCATTTATTGTACAAGTCTTTTTAGGAAGGGCGGGGTGTGGAAGTATCAAACTTAAAGTGTCCATTAACAACATGAATATATCTCCCATCCGGGCTCTCAGTCCTTCACACAGCACACTTCTTTAAATATCATAGGTAATTGCCTATAAAACAAGAGAAACACAACATAAGTAAAACATTTCACCAGTAATGTCTTTAGTGGGGAAATAGTGGATGTCTCACTTACCGCCTGATACACCTGCCTTGACACAGAGGAGAGCCAGACCTGAATGAGGCAGATTTAAGAAGGGTTTGTAGCTGGGCCCCACCTGGCCGCCCAGCTGGTGCCACTTCAGGCTGATTGAGCAGGTACCGAGGAATGTACCGCCCCTCAGTGATGCGGCCAAGGCTGGGGCGTTGTCTTCCGTGTTCCACTCTGCCTCCATTCCCTGGCTCCTCCCCTGTGAGGTGCCTACCTGTCAGGTGGTGCTTGAGTGAGACTCCAGAGTATGTATATATATACATATATATACATATACACATATATATACATACATATACATGTATATACATAGATATATACATATATACATACACACATTATATATATATATATATATATATATATATATATATATATATATATATATATATATATATATACATACATATATACATACACATATACATATATATATATATATATAATATACATACATACATACATACATATATATATATATATATATATATATATATATATATATATATATATATATATATATATATATATATATATATATATATGTATATATATATGTGTGTGTGTGTGTGTGTGTGTGTGTGTGTGTGTGTGTGTGTGTGTGTGTGTGTGTGTGTGTGTGTGTGTGTGTGTGTGTGTGTGTGTGTGTGACAGACAGAAGGACAGAGAAACAAGCAACATATCATAAATATATAATGGTGCCATATCCAAAATATTGCCTTTAACAAGAGTGTCCCAGGCAAAACAGTCATATAGTAAGCGGTATATTCTCTCCTTCCAGTGTTGGTTCCAGCTTGTTTAATACTGCACCGTAGAGAAATAAAACAGGAGAAAAAGAAGTAGATGGTTTCTACATTATGGGCTGTATTATGGGTTTTAATAAGCTGTGGCAGCCAGCTTGTTCTGTGAATATTACAGATTGCTCCCCAACTCTCCATACAGCCTGGGTGTGTCCTTTTGGGGGTGTTTCAATGCGAATTGACATGCTGCTTAAAAAATGGATGTGCTTGAATTATTCAGTCTGTTGTTGTAGTGTCAGTGATGATGTCTGGTTGTCACGGAAACATGGTCCCATGATCTCGAGCCCACAGCTGGGTGCCCTCTGGATAGAGAGGAAACAAATGAACTACCCTGATCATTTTGGCATGAAATGAGGTGTGCAATATGTACTGCCACACCATGTCAACACGTGCCAAAATGAGACGATAAGCAGGGGGCTACAAAAACAATATAAAGTAAAATGCGTTGAAGTGTATGCTGTCAGTGGGGTGTAGACTACTATAAGATACAGTACTTGAAATGATGAATGCAATGGTCTCTCTGTGGCTTCTGTGGGCTTTTGTTCAAACACACTTGCACACACACAATATGGCTCCCTGGTTGTGTAGTTCAGGCGTTATGGCTCACCAATGACAATACATGAAATAGTCATCCAGCAACCACTGAACTGCTCACTATGATGAGAGGCTGCAAGGTGGCATGTCCCCCACTGGGCATAAAAGAAACAACCTTTATTGTCCTGAGCTAAATCTCTTTTTCTAAGTGTGCCTGTGTGTTTGTGCGCGCGTGTGTGTATATATGCATGTTTTGTCTTGGCAAACGGGGGAGGCTGTGTGTTGGGACTTTGGTGGGTGTGAGAATTAGTCTGATTTCCTGCCTGTTTCATTTCCACATGCACACACGCATACACACACACACACTAGAGCTGGGGTGTCAAACTCGTTTTCACTGAGGGCCACATTCAATCAATCAATCAATCAATGTTTATTTATATAGCCCTAAATCACAAGTGTCTCAAAGGGCTGTACAAGCCACAACGACATCCTCGGTACAGAGCCCACATACGGGCAAGGAAAAACTCACCCCAGTGGGGCGTCGGTGAATGACTATGAGAAACCTTGGAGAGGACCGCATATGTGGGTAACCCCCCCCCCCCCCCCCCTCTAGGGGAGACCGAAAGCAATGGATGTCGAGTGGGTCTGACATAACATTGTGAAAGTCCAGTCCACAGTGGATCCAACACATCAGCGGGAGTCCAGTCCACAGCGGGGCCAACAGGAAACCATCCCGAGCGGAGACGGGTCAGCAGCGCAGAGATGTCCCCAACCGATGCACGGGCTAGTGGTCCACCCGGGGTCCCGACTCTGGACAGCCAGCACTTCATCCATGGCCACCGGACCTATGCAACTCCCCCTCGCAAGGGACAGGGGAGAAGAGGAGAGAAGAAAAGAAACGGCAGATCAACTGGTCTAAAAAAAGGGGGGTCTATTTAAAGGCTAGATTATACAAATGAGTTTTAAGATGGGACTTAAATGCTTCTACTGAGGTAGCATCTCTAACTGTTACCGGGAGGGCATTCCAGAGTACTGGAGCCCGAATAGAAAACGCTCTATAGCCCGCAGACTTTTTTTTGGCTCTGGGAATCACTAATAAGCCGGAGTTCTTTGAACGCAGATTTCTTGTCGGGACATATGGTACAATACAATCGGCGAGATAGGCTGGAGCTAAACCGTGTAGTATTTTATACGTAAGTAGTAAAACCTTAAAGTCGCATCTTAAGTGCACAGGAAGCCAGTGCAAGTGAGCCAGTATAGGCATAATATGATCAAACTTTCTTGTTTTTGTCAAAAGCCTTGCAGCCGCATTTTGTACCAACTGTAATCTTTTAATGCTAGACATAGGGAGACCCGAAAATAATACGTTACAGTAATCGAGACGAGACGTAACGAACGCATGAATAATGATCTCAGCGTCGCTAGTGGACAAGATGGAACGAATTTTAGCGATATTACGGAGATGAAAGAAGGCCGTTTTAGTAACACTCTTAATGTGTGACTCAAACGAGAGAGTTGAGTCGAAGATAATACCCAGATTCTTTACCGAGTCGCCTTGTGTAATTGTTTGGTTGTCAAATGTTAAGGTGGTATTATTAAATAGATGTTGGTGTCTAGCAGGACCGATAATCAGCATTTCCGTTTTCTTAGCGTTGAGTTGCAAAAAGTTAGCGGACATCCATTGTTTAATTTCATTAAGACACGCCTCCAGCTGACTACAATCCGGCGTGTTGGTCAGCTTTAGGGGCATGTAGAGTTGAGTGTCATCAGCATAACAGTGAAAGCTAACACCGTACTTGCGTATGATGTCACCCAGCGGCAGCATGTAAATACTAAAAAGTGCAGGGCCAAGAACCGAACCCTGGGGAACTCCGCACGTTACCTTGACATAGTCCGAGGTCACATTGTTATGGGAGACGCACTGCATCCTGTCAGTAAGATAAGAGTTAAACCAAGACAAGGCTAAGTCTGACATACCAATACGTGTTTTGATACGCTCTAATAAAATATTATGATCGACGGTATCGAAAGCGGCGCTAAGATCAAGAAGCAGCAACATAGATGACGCATCAGAATCCATCGTTAGCAATAGATCATTAGTCATTTTTGCGAGGGCTGTCTCCGTAGAGTGATTTGCCCTGAAACCGGATTGAAAAGGTTCACAGAGATTGTTAGTCACTAAGTGTTCATTTAGCTGCTGTGCAACAATTTTTTCGAGAATTTTGGAAATAAACGGAAGGTGGGAGACCGGTCGGTAGTTTACCATGAGGTCAGGATCGAGGTTAGGTCTTTTGAGCAGAGGATGAATAACCGCTTTTTTGAATGCTAGGGGAACAGTGCCGGAGGAAAGTGATAAGTTTATAATATTTAACACTGATGGACCTAATAATACAAACAGTTCCTTGATAAGTTTCCCAGGAAGTGGGTCAAGTAAACATGTTGTTTGTTTTATCCCACTTACACGCTGTAATAATTCCTCTAATGTTATTTCATCAAAAATAGAGAGACTATTTTGGAGGGCAGTGTCCGTCGTATATACAGTCGTATTTGTGTTAATAGAATCCAGTTGTAGCTGGGATGCGTTGTCTTTAATCTCCTTTCTAATGAGTTCAATTTTCTTATTAAAGAAATTCATAAAATCATCTGCCGAGTGGGTGGAGCTACTGGGAGGAGTCCCTTGTTGGGTTAGCGATGCTACTGTACTAAACAGAAATTTAGGATCGTTTTTGTTGAGGCGGATGAGATTTGAGTAGTATTTAGCTTTAGCTAAGGTAAGCATGCGTTTATAAGTTATTAAACTATCACTCCATGCTTGATGGAAAACCTCAAGTTTAGTCGCGCGCCATTTGCGTTCCAGTTTTCTACATGATAATTTATGAGCTCTAATTTCTTCTGTAAACCATGGGGTGCGCCTTTTAGGGGCCCTTTTTTGCTTTAGCGGTGCTATACTATCAATAATTTCGCGCAATGCATCGTCAAAGTTGTTAGTGAGGTTATCAATAGAGCTGACATCATTTGGGAATGGTGCCATTACCGAAGGCAGTAGGTCAGCAAGAGTCATCGTTGTGGCAGCATTAATGTTGCGGCCGCTATAGCAGTTATTATTATTATTAGCTTGTTGACAATGAGTCAAAACTTCAAATTTTATAAGGTAATGATCGGACATTACTTTAGTATATGGAAGTATCATAACTTTGGAGGTGGTGACACCCCTGACAAGCACTAGATCTATTGTATTACCGTTGCGATGCGTGGGTTCATGTATTATTTGTGTAAGACCACAGCTATCAATTATGGTTTGGAGCGCCACGCACTGAGGGTCCGATGGGGTATTCATATGGATATTAAAGTCCCCCATTATGATTATATTGTCGGCGTGCGTCACTAGATCAGCAACAAACTCTGAGAATTCACTGATAAAGTCCGAATAGGGCCCAGGGGGGCGGTAGATAACAGCCAGGTCGAGAGGTAGCGGTGTGACAGACCTCATAGTAAGCACCTCAAACGATTTATATTTATTATTTAGGTTAGGGGTAAGGTTGAAATTTTCATTGTATATTAGTGCGACACCCCCTCCCCTTTTAAGAGGACGGGCAACATGCGCATTCGTATAGTTAGGAGGAGATGCCTCATTGAGCGCAAAAAATTCGTCTGGTTTGAGCCAGGTTTCGCTAAGACCAATGACGTTAAGATTGTTGTCTCTAATGACCTCATTAACTAATAACGCCTTGGGAGACAATGATCTTATGTTTAAAAAGCCCATATTATAGGTATTGGGCTGTTTTGACGAGTTTTTGTTAAGATTATCCGTAGAGGCAATATTAACAATGTTGCGTTTATTATGCGTAGTGCACTTTAAATAGTTTCGACCATATCTAGGAATTGATATGACGGGAATTTTCCGATTGTTTGCTTGGTGCTGCAATAGACTGGACATATCATAATTTGCCACCTCAGTAGAATGCATGTCCACCTCTGACACAGACACAACAGAAAAAACATTATGTGAATTGTGTATTATTCTAAGAGAATTGCTATGCGTACATGGATTATCCAGCCTGGCGCTGGCTAGTTCTAGCTTAACTGACTCCTCACCCGGACTAACAGACATTGTAATTGCCTGTGACTGGGCTTGCTCTAGTGTAGTCAGTCAAGTGAGACTTAAATAGTAGTCTATGTTTCTAGACAGGATGATGGCGCCTTCCTGGTTAGGGTGAAGGCCGTCTCTCATCAGCAAGCCTGGTTTGCCCCAGAAAGAGGGCCAGTTATCAATAAACGTTAGTCCCTGTTGCCTACAGTAGCTAGCCAGACACTTGTTAAGCGAGACTAATCTGCTATATCTCTCATCATTGCCTCTCGCAGGCAGGGGGCCAGAGACAATTACTCGATGCCTGGACATCTTTCTGGCGAGATCACAAGTCCTGGCTATGTTTCTCTTTGTAATCTCTGACTGTCTCATTCTAGTGTCATTGGAGCCAACGTGTACAATTATATTCGCATAATTAGTGGTGCGATTAGCCTGCCGTACGTGTTTACTAGGCCTGTTGCGAGTTAGCTCCCTAAGATTAGCTTCAATGTCAGGTGCTCTGGCCCCGGGGATACACTTTACTGTGGCTGGTTTGCTAAGCTTTATGTTTCGGGTGATGGAGTCCCCTATGACTAAGGTGTGGTGCCCGGTAGACTGGGGTGTAGGACTAGCTAAAGAGCTAAATCTATTATGCGTCTCAACCGGTACATCGTAGCTTGTAGGCCGCTTAGGACTGCTACAAGCTGGGCTAGTTAGCTCGCTACAGCTAACGCTAGCAGATGTGTCCGCAACATCTAAAGTTACGACATTACTCTGCTCTAACTGGCGGACACGGCCCTCTAGCAGAGCCAACCTCTCCGTGAGTATGGTGCAAGACGCGCAGGAAGCCATTACTCACAGTGTTTTCTGTCACCGAGTGAAGTTCCTGCTGTCCTCAGGGAAGTGGTCGCGGTCTGCGGGAGTAGCTTCCTACTTACCTTCTGACCGGCGCTGCCTTTCTCCGCGCTAGCTTAGCAGCTAGCTAGCTGAGGAAAGGGTGGTGGGACAGAGATCGGGTGATTTGCAAGTTAAATAGTACCACTAAATATGTTTGAGAAGTGATAAAGAAAGCTGTAGAACAATTAAAAGCACACAGATAGAGCGATACTTAGCCTTTTTCGCAACAGCGAACAGACGGCGAGCAGTCACGCACGGTGAACCGGAACCGGAAATAAATAAATTGCAGTTCTAACTGCTCTCAGGGGGCCGCTTATAACAGTGAGTAATAAATGAATATGAATCTACAAACCCCAAAACCAGTGAAGTTGGCACATTGTGTAAATCGTAAATAAAAACAGAATACAATGATTTGCAAAATCCTTTTCAACCTATATTCCATTGAATAGACTGCAAAGACAAGATACTTAACGTTCGAACTGGAAAACTTTGTTATTTTTTGCAAATATTAGCTCATTTGGAATTTGATGCCTGCAACATGTTTTTCAAAAAAGCCGGCACAAGTGGCAAAAAAGACTGAGAAAGTTGATGAATGCTCATCAAACACTTATGTGGAACATCCCACAGGTGAACAGGCTAATTGAGAACAGGTGGGTGCCATGATTGGGTATAAAAGCAGCTTCCATGAAATGTTCAGTCATTCACAAACAAGGATGGGGCGAGGGTAACCACTTTGTGAACAAATGCGTGAGCAAATCGTTGAACGGTTCTAAAAACAACATTTCTCAACGAGCTATTGCAAGGAATTTAGGGATTTCACCATCTACGGTCCGTAATATCATCAACAGGTTCAGAGAATCTGGAGAAAAATCCCTGCACGTAAGCGATGATATTACGGACCTTGATCCCTCAGGCGGTACTGCATCAAAAAGCGACATCAGCGTGTTAAGGATATCACCACATGGGCTCAGGAACACTTCAGAAAACCACTGTCAGTAACTACAGTTGGTTGCTACATCTGTAAGTGCAAGTTAAAACTCTACTACGCAAAGCGAAAGCCATTTATCAACAACACCCAGCAACGCCGCCGGCTTCGCTGGGCCCGAGCTCATCTAAGATGGACTGATGCAAAGTGGAAAAGTGTTCTGTGGTCTGACGAGTCCACATTTCAAATGGTTTTTGGAAACTGTGGACGTTGTGTCCATAGACGCCGATCCCGTGGGTGCTTCGGGGCCCTATCACCCCAAGGGATTGATGGCAAATTATTTCTCACCACCAGGCAAAAACCGCGCATGCTCAGAAAAGTAGCGTCAGATGTACCGCCTGTCCGAGCACCCACTGGCAGAAATGTAGATCGGCGCCTATGGTCGTGTCCTCCAAATTGTGCTAGGCGCAAAGTTCAAAAGCCAGCATCTGTGATGGTATGAGGGTGTATTAGTGCCCAAGGCATGGGTAACTTACACATCTGTGAAGGCACCATTAATGCTGAAAGGTACATACAGGTTTTGGAGCAACATTTGTTGCCATCCAAGCAACGTTACCATGGACGCCCCTGCTTATTTCAGCAAGACAATGCCAAGCCACATGTTACAACAGCGTGGCTTCATACTAAAAGAGTGTGGGTACTAGACTGACCTGCCTGTAGTCCAGACCTGTCTACCGTTGAAAATGTGTGGCGCAATACGGAGCCTAAAATATGACAACTGAGACCTCGGACTGTTGAACAACTTAAGCTGTACATCAAGCAAGAATGGGAAAGAATTACGCCTGAAAATCTTCAAAAATTGGTCTCCTCAGTTCCCAAACGTTTACTTGGTGTTGTTAAAAGGAAAGGCCATGTAACACAGTGGCAAAAATGCCCCTTTGCCAACTTTTATGCAATGTGTTGCTGCCATTAGATTCTAAGTTAATGATTATTTGCAAAAAAAAACAAATTTTCTCTGTTCGAACATTAAATATCTTGTCTTTGCAGTCTACTTAATTGAATATAAGTTGAAAAGGATTTGCAAATCATTGTATTCTCTTTTTATTTACGTATTACACAACGTGCCAACTTCACTGGTTTTGGGTTTTGTATTTTTTTACATCATTTGTAGACTTGCATCTCAGTCACTATAATTTCATCGTAGAATTTATGGGGATATTTTTTTTTACAGCATATTACTGTAAATAGAAAAATGGCAAATTTTTCTTCCGGGGAAATTTTGGCGACAGAGCAGCCAGTTTTTACCGTAAAATCTATGGTTGTTGTTGTTTTTACCCTGTGTTACTGTAAGTAGAAAAACAGTACCAATCTTTCTTTATTGGTAAAATTCTAGCGAATGAGCAGGGTTTTTTTTACGGTAACATTTATTGTTATTTTTACAATGTACAATTTCATGGATAACTTGCTTTGAAATTATAAGTCAATCAGATATTTATTGTTGCATTGCTTCAATGGTTGTGTTCTGATGGACTCTGAAGAACAAACATGAAGCAGCAGATCGCAATTAATTTTAATTCAACAAGGCGAGGCAAAAATACAAAACTAACGAGCAGGAAACAAAAACAGTCGCCAGGAGCGAACAGCTTGAATAGACTTTGTTGTGGCAAGAAAACAACTAAGAGTGGAACAAAGGCTGGTAGACAACAGAATATAAAGGGGAGTGATTAGGGGCAGAAACAGGTGAGGACGCTAATCAATAAACAGAAGGCAGGTGCGGCTAATCAGCACCCCTCGCAACAAAAATGAGAGCGTGCTGGAACATTGATGTGAACAAGAGCATGTATTGTCTATGTGTGATGATGTACATGAGAAATGTGGTTTTAATGTATAAATATGTATGTGTCAATGAAAGGGCATTGTATGACCTTTCTTAATTTGATTACATGCTATAGTATAATTTTATTGTTATAGTTTCATTGCATGTTTATGTATATTTTTGATTTAGGTAACCAGGGACTGCAGATGGAAATGAGCTATTTAGCTACAATCTGGTGCAGAACATATGTCTTTGAGTTTAATGTCTCTGTGCATTGTCACGTCAAATAAAGAATAGACTAACTAACTAATGACTTAAACTTATTTTTATTGTCATTCAAATTTGAACTTTACAGTACAGATAACGCAATTTTGTTGCATTAGCTCGATGTTGTGAAAGATAAAAGAGCAATAAGGTGCAGATATAAATAAATAGATTACTGTACAGATAAATATATTGCACTTTTGCATATGCATCCACGTTTATGGATGTATGTTATATTGTCTTTATAATCTAGCGAGTTAATCCGTTTTGGGGGAGAATTGAGGGGATTATTATGATGCGTTCAAGAGTCTTATGGCCTGAGGGAAGTAGCTGTTACAGATCCTGGAGGTTCTGCTACGGAGACTGCGGAACCTCTTTCTAGAGTCCAGCAGTGAAAACAGTCCTTGGTGGGGGTGGGAGGAGTCTCTACAGATTTTCTGAGCCCTGGTCAGGCAGCAGCTTTTTGCGATTGTAATTGTATAATTGTATAATTATAATTATATTGGACTCAAACAAAGGAAGGAGCGCTGAGGAAAACACTAAACTGCGAGAAATAACAAAAACACAAAACAAGACATGACCCAGGAAATAGGGTCATGACATTTATTTTTGTTTTAAGAAAAAAGTTTGTAATGTATAATAATAGAACATTTGTCACATTATTATGAAACACAAAACTAATAGTCTATTGTTATTACAGATTCTAACTACTTTCCAACTTACAAATGTAACTAATATTACATTATTAACATTAACAACATTATTATTACAGATTCATACGTAAGTCAAGCAGATGTTAGAGATTTTTGTTTATTGTAAGAAAACAATGTTTGTAATGTTTGATAATATAACATTTGTTACATTATTAGGAAACACAAAACTAATAGTCTATTATTATTATAGATTCTAACTACTTTCCAACTTACAAATGTAACTAATATTACATTATTAACATTAACAAAATTATTATTACAGAATCATACATAAGTCAAGCAGATGCTAGAGATGTTTGTTTATTGTAAAAAAACAATGTTTGTAATATTTGATAATATAATATTAGTTACTTTACATTGAATAAAAGTGTGTGCAATTACGTGTAGTACATGTATTTTTTTTTTCTGTCAAAACAGAACGAATACAATTGGTAAGAAAAGAAAAGTACTTTATTGACGTATATTATTTCCCAGCTTTCACGGGCCACATTAAATGGCGTGGCGGGCCCAGATGTGGCCGCCTGGCCTTGAGTGTGACACCTGTGCACTAGAGAGAATTTGCGATGTAGTTTCAGTGACTGCCACATGAGTAACGAAAGAGCAAAGAGAAACGTGTGGGTGTCAAGTGTGTGTATCGTGGACCTCTGACATTTTGTGAGAAGCCTTTAACCCTGTGAAGCCTGAGCCACTAAATAATTGACATACAATTCCAATTATTGGAAACTGGGGCTCCCTTATGTCCTTCAGAGCAAATCTTTTTTTTGTTTTACAAATATCAATTTCCATGTATATTTTTAAATTTGTATCATATTTGACACAGCCATTCACAAAATATTATTTTTATGTTATTTTCATAACAAACCAAAACAATACACTCAAATTTAAAAAAAAAAAAGTATATTTATGGCCATCATCTTCCCCAGCTGGTTTAGATCACTTAAATTCACATCCATAATCATTTTAAAGCATATTCAATGTAGTAATTATTTGCCATCTAAAAAAAACATACAAATCAACACGATTATATATATATTTTTAAATTTGATTTATTTTAAATGCACTACAATGCCAATTGACTAATTTAGAATTGTATTAACTGAAATACCTGCTGTTTCAAATTTGATACAAATGTTTTCAACATGATTTTACTATAAAATACATTATAAAGTATTAAGTAATTTCATACTGTTCATATGAGTGTCAGTGAAACAAAATACATTTTTCTCACTTTATCCCTTTTGGCAAAGTTTCTCTTCAAAAATCAGTTGTCTCTTGTTCCGTCAATTTTGCAGGATCACATGACAACTCTCTAATAAGTCAATTACAGCCTTTGTGTGGATTTTTCGTTTAATGCATGCGTCTGATCTGATACGTCAAGATTTGTTTAGGGAAAAAAAAATAGACTGATGATGTTGAGCACTCAAAAACTCATGTGTCATATATGATACGTTCGGCATTATACGGCTAAACAGACTCAAAAGCCATATAAGTGAACTAAAAGTGATGACTAGCCTGAATGCCACTTTGGAAAATGTCCTCACTCAGAAGGTTGTTTAAAACGAATAAACATATAATAAAAAAAACAATGAATGTAAAAAAAAAAGAAGGTTGTGGTCCTCACTGAGATAGAAGTGCAAACTCACACACACACACACACACACACACACACACACACACACACACACACACACACACACACACACACACACACACACACACACATATATATATATATACAGGACTCTCACAGAGATTGCAGTGTTTCACATCATTTCATCATCTGTTTGAAAATTTACCCTTGCAAAATGCGAAGAGGTCTCATGTGGTTTCTTTCTAACAAAACAGATTCAGAATTGGGTCCATGTGTAACCATGCAATGTTCTTTCTGGTCTTTCTGGATCTGAGGAATCATTTATGGCAGGAAGAGGCGGTCACTCTCCAAGACTGGTAAACACATGCCGATTAAAACTTATTTAAGTGCTAAATACTGTATATATTGATGGGACGTGCACCTTGACAGGCAGAACTTTATTGCCACCCAGGATATGTTCATTCCCACCGCAGCCATTTGGAGACGCGCAGCGTGGCTCCAAATCCCTCCCTTCCTGGCTCTTTTATTCTAACCGGTCAGCAGATGAGAGCTTCATGCACCTGCACCGAGCTGCCTTCCTCTGTGTCTTTGTGTGTGTGTGGGTGTGTGTGTGTGCTTGCTGTGCTAGCATATTCACAGCCAACAATTCTGACAAGCCTAATGAACCTCTAGAGAAGCGCTACCTGCCAGCTCTCTCTTGTTCTGTCTTGTCTTCATTGTTCCTTCTCTCTCCTCTCCTTTTCCGCTCCCCCTCCTCTCTTGATGTTTGTCTAAACCAACGCGTGCATTTGTCAGTTGTGTCCTCATCATCTGACACGCATCCCTCCCCCCATCTCCATCTCCATGGATTCCCACTGACAAAGAGAGTGGGGTTTTGACTTTTATCAAATAACAACTCCAAAGTGATGCATTCTATGACAACGGGAGAGGACCCCCTTCTACAGAGGAGGCGTTAATTACTACTATTCTGTATTAGTCATGCTTCAGCTCAGCTTGTCTATCCCAAATCCATTACCTATGCCGGAGTAGGTCTTGTTAGTTATGGAAGTAGAATTGTCTCACATCAACTTATATATATATCAATATGATATTAATACATATGCATATATTAATAAATATACAAATACAAATACAAATGTGATATACAAATAAATAAATAATGTATATAAATAAGTAAATGTAAATGTATTTCTTTCTCTCTGGCACTTATCGAGGGTGGACGTTCCCCTTTCCTCTCCCTTATCTCTCCTGCTTGCTTCTTTGTCTTGTCTTGTCTTAACTTTTTGTGTTGCCTCTTTTTGCACTGCTCTCCAAATCAACATTGGAACTATTTAACTGGCCTCAACGAAATTGACAAGATCTTGGGTTTAGGGGAACCTGCTTGTCGTGACGGAGCGGTTGTTGCTGGACACACGAAGGATTCTTGGGAGAAGGAGTGCCGCGTGCCTGGCGACCCTTTTCAGGCAAGGACGTGAAGATATCTACTAGGAGTGTGGGAAAAAATCGATTCGAATTCGAATCGCGATTCTCACGTTGTGCGATTCAGAATCGATTCTCTTTTTTTTTTTAAATCGATTTTTAATTTTTTTCCTATTATTTTTAATTGTTTTTAAATTTCTTTTTTTAATTTTTTTTAATTAATCAATCCAACAAAACAATACACAGCAATACCATAACAATGCAATCCAATTCCAAAACCAAACCCGACCCAGCAACAATAAACAGAGCAATTGAGAGGAGACACAAACCAAAAGTAGTGAAACAAAAATGAATATTATCAACAACAGTATCAATAATAGTTACAATTTTAACATAGCAGTGATTAAAAATCCCTCATTGACATTATTATTAGACATTTATAAAAAAAATTTAAAAAAGGACAATAGTGTCACAGTGGCTTACACTTCAATCAATCAATCAATCAATCAATCAATGTTTATTTATATAGCCCTAAATCACAAGTGTCTCAAAGGGCTGTACAAGCCACAACGACATCCTCGGTACAGAGCCCACATACACACTTGCATCGCATCTCATAAGCTTGACAACACACTGTGTCCAATATTTCCACAAAGATAAAATAAGTCATATTTTTGGTTCATTTAATAGTTAAAACAAATTTACATTATTGCAATCACTTGATAAAACATTGTCCTTTACAATTATAAAAGCTTTTTACAAAAATCTACTACTCTGCTTGCATGTCAGCAGACTGGGGTAGATCTTGCTGAAATTCTATGTATTGAATGAATAGAGAATTGTTTAGAATCGGGAAAAAATAGTTTTTGAATCGAGAATCGTGTTGAATTGAAAAAAAAATCGATTTTGAATCGAATCGTGACCCCAAGAATCAATATTGAATCGAATCGTGGGACACCCAAAGATTCACAGCCCTAATATCTACCTATTCGGAATTATGACCACAGGACATCTGCTGATTGGAGTAAGCGTTGCTCTGGTTTGTCGACAAATTGGAAGTTGCTGGCAGTCTTCAAAGTACCCCAAAGCTGCCACAAATGATTGGAGAATGTGGGAAGAACTGTGGACACTCTTGTGATTTTGGATCACATCGGACTGTCTGCCCCGCAGGTTTGAGGACCAGTCATAGACAATTTAGAGTAAAAAGCAAATTTTATTTTCACTCGTATACAAAACATTCTAACTTGGATTGTTTCCCTGGCTTCGAGACTCTCCCGAAGGACAGTGCAGCGAAGACACAACAAATTCCCTTCTTGTCTCTCATGGACACACACCTGTTGTTGTTGACTTTGGACAAGCGACTGCACGAACATCAAGGCCGCGGAATAGAGACACACTGCAGGCTTACGCACAAACATGCATCCACAAAAATATACACCACACACATACATACCCCCCCCAATCCAACGCCCTCGACACAAATCCCATAAGGGTGATGGAAGGATGGTCAGCACCTGAGAGCTGCGGCCTACCACCATAACCCTGCACTCCCTTCCCTCTGTTGCTAGATATCTCGAGATGTATGTTGTAATATGTATATGTGCTTTGCTATGGAGGTTTTTTCCCACTCCAGACTGGGCCCCCTTAGGAGCCCAGTATAGATTGTATTTTTTGTACTCATCCTTCCCCAGCGTTTTACCTTTTTCCCCATCTTTTACGGGGCGCCTTGTGGCGACCCATCAGCGTTCCTGTTCTGTAACCCTGTACACTGTTTGTTTGTCTAATCTTGAAAGGGTTTGTGCTGAAAACAAAGTTCCGTTGTACTTGTGCAATGACAATAAAGACCTATCCTATCCTATCCTGGATTTGAAAATATATACAAATAAAAAGTATAAATAAAAAAATTTGACATACAAATAAATCAAGAATTTGTATAAATAAACGTGTATTTGTAAATATATTTTTGAAATTTGAATATAAATATGCTTGATTTTGTATTTGTATTTGTATTGAATTTGCATATGTGGATCGCTTTTTTGCTTTTGTGTCGATGAGACATTTCTACCACAAACCAGATGCACAAATAAATGTGACCTACACACTCCCCTGAACAACCAGCAGAGGGCACTGCAGCCAAAGCGGTCTGGGTCACAGAGCATTATATGCATTATATGCCAAATGCCCGGAGTTCCCTGCAGAAAAACAATCCACGTCTTTACAGAGAGAACGCACAAAGGGCTTGACCTAGCTAACATTAGCGTTGTATTAGCTAATACTAATTTATCCAGTTAAACTGAAAGACCATGCTAGCTGCTTATTTTATTGTATCAATGCCGTTTAATGACCTTGTCCCGATGTAGATACTGATTTCTTATCAGTGCAATGTGTGTCAAATCATACCAAAAGTCATGACATAATATAACCCTCCCTAGTGTGTGTCTGATTGGCTCGCCAATGTCTGACCATGTCTGTGACCCAGACCGCTCTGGCTGCAGTGCCCTCTGCTGGTTGTTCAGGGGAGTGTGTAGGTCACATTTATTTGTGCATCTGGTTTGTGGTAGAAATGTCTCATCGACACAAAAGCAAAAAAGCGATCCACATATGCAAATTCAATACAAATACAAATACAAAATCAAGCATATTTATATTCAAATCTCAAAAATATATTTACAAATACACGTTTATTTATACAAATTATTTATTTATTTGTATATCACATTTGTATTTGTATTTGTATATTTATTAATATATGCCTATGTATTAATACCATATTGATATATATAAGTTGATGCGAGACAATTGTACTTCCATAGTTAGTTCACAATTGAGTACCAATTACACAGCATTATGATACATTGGTCTCATCTTGCACTAATCACAGCAATTAGGGAAATAAAGTGGTTTTACATGAGCAGAAGAAGCATGCGAGATGAATGAAAGACTCACTTAAACGCCCTTCACTGTACAAACACACACACACGTGCAGCCACACATCAAAAGTTGTGACTGCATCGGTCGTGGTACAAGTACACACAGCATGAGTAATGAAACGCTTCACACTCATTTGGCTTTTGCACTTCAAATGAGTTCGGAACACCGCGCAACCATTAGATCTGTAACGATTGCACGGCCCACTCCCCAAAGACTACACTCACACACACACACACACACACTGCCATCCCCCCAAATAGTCTATGTATTATGCATTCCACCCATCTGCCGTTGTGTGAGCGCTCCATCCCAAGGGGCAGGGAGGGGGAGGCAAAGCCAGGGATGCTCTCACAGCTGGGGGTAGACGAGAAAGATCTCGCTCTCGCTCTCTCCATCTCTATCTGTCTGTCAGTCAGCAGGATGCTGGAATGTTGAGGGAAAGGGGCGGGGCTCACATGCACACGTGGGAGCATGTATTTGCGGTACCTTGTGTGTTAGTGGTTGTCACTACTAACAGAGGGTAAAGATGGCACCACAGGACACGGACAATCTGTACCTCAATGTTTGTAAAGTTATCGCTGGGAATTAATTCTGGTAAAACACAAATAAATACACATTTTAATATACAACGTATCAGGAAAGTAATTACACTTTTTCCACATGTTGTCATGTTACAGCCTTATTTTGCAAAAAGCAACAAATCTGTCTTAAAAATCCTCATAGTAACAATGTCAAAACATTTTTATTTTTTTTTGCAAATTTATTTAAATTAAATACCATATTTTCCGGACCTTAGGGCGCAACGGATTATAAGGCGCACTGCCGATGAGCGAGTCTATTCAGGTCTATTTTCATACAAACATTTTCAGGACTTATGCAGATCTCGAATACACATCAGCAGGTAGCACAAGGTAAGAAATGTTGGTTTTGCATAATATTGCGAAACAAAACGCCAGATAATATGTCTGCTAATGGGTGCCATTTTGCGGTCCATATATACACACACCAGGATATACACACACCAGGCCTCGAATTTTAACTTTTTAAGGTCAAGGCAAGTGTTGCCTTAAAGGAGGGCTCATATTTTAGGGCACCAAGGCAAGTTAGAAGGGCACCAAGGCAAGAGGCAGGATATATATATATATATATATATATATATATATATATATATATATATATATATATATATATATATATATATATATATATATATATATATATATATATATATATATATATATATATACACATGATTGTCTTGAGACACATATCTGGGGAAGGGCACTTGAAGATCCCAATGAGCACAGTGGCCTCCATCTTTCGTAGATGGCAGACATTTGAACCAACAGGAATCTTTCTAGAGCTGGCGGGCCATCTAAACTGAGCAATCGGGGGAGAAGGGTCCTCTTTAGGGAGGTGACCAAGAACCCGATGGTGGATCTGTCAGATCTACAGCATTTCTCTGTGGACAGAGGGGAACTTTACAGAAGGACTACCATATCTATGGCAATCCACCAATCAGTCCTGTATGGTAGAGTGGCCAGCCGGAAGTCATTCATTCGTAAATATTTGCCAAATTGCACCTGAAAGACTCTCAGACCATGAGAAACACAACATCAGACCATGAGAAACACAACATTTCTGGCCTGATGAGAAAAAGAATGAACTCTTTAATGTGAATGCCAGGCATCATGTTTGGAGGAAACAAGGCACCGCTCATAACCAGGCCAATACCATCCCTACAGTGAAGCATGGTGTTGGCAGCATCATGCTGTGGGGTAGTGTTGTCCCGATACCAATATTTCGATACTTTTCGGTACTTTTTGAAACTTTTCTAAATAATGGGCACCACAAAAAATTGCATTGTTGTCTTTATTTTAACAAAAAATCTTAGGGCGCATTAAACATATGTTTATTATTGCAAGTTTGTCCTTAGATAAAATAGTGAACATACAATACAACTTGTCTTTTATTAGTAAGTAAGCAAACAAAGGCTCCTAATTTAGTCTGCTGACATATGCAGCAACATATTGTGTCATTTATCATTCTATTATTTTGTCAGCATTATTAAGGACACGTGGTAGAAAATGAATTATTAACCTACTTGTTCATTTACTGTTAATATCTGCTTACTTTCTCTTTTAACATGTTCTATCTACACCTCTGTTCAAATTTAATATTAATTTATTCTTCTGTTGTTTGATACTTTACATTAGTTTTGGATGATACCACAAATTTGGTCATACATTGGTCATATTCAAAGTCCTGAGTTTATAAACATAATAAGAATTTTTTTTAAACAAAAGAAGATGTTGTGATGCCAAAAAATTAAGACGTAATCATAGTAGTATCGACTAGATATGCTCTTGTACTTGGTATCATTACAGTGGATGTCAGGTGTAGATCCACCAATGGCATTTGTTTACTTTTTGACGCCAATGAGCTACGGTGTGTAGTGAAGCATGTTTAGCTATTCCTCGACCTGCAGGGATGCTACTTGTAAGAAACGTACTTTATTTGTCACCATGGAGGCGAGGATTAGTGATTTAGAAGAAGCTAAAACACTGGCGATTACGGATGAACGTTAGCTTCTAGCTAGCCATGTCTTAAAGCACCTCTTTCTGAGGGTGTTTCAGTGTTATAGCTTCACCTTTATCGTTAATTTTCAAGCCAAAATGCGTCCGTTCTCCCTTTTCTGTCTACACACTGTGTCTGCTTGTAAGTACTCCGTGATTGTGCGCTGCTGAACATGCTCCTCTGTTCGTAAACCAGCAATGTCATGACGTGACGACGGTGGGGGGGATTGGCGGACCGGTACTTTTCAGCGGCGGTATAGTACAGAATATGATTAATTAGTATCGCGGTACTATAATAATATCGGTATACCGTACAACCCTACTGTGGGGATGTTCTCAGAACGCTCTTGAACTCAGACAGGTTCATCTTTTAGCGGGACCCTAGCACACAGCTTCATGGACAACTCTGTAAATGTCCTTAAGTGGCCCAGCCAGAGCCTGGACTTGAATCCAATTGAACATCTCTGGAGAGATCTGAAAATACGTGCTCTGGATTGCATTGCCAGAAATGTTTCAGGGATTTGGTATGTGGGTTAATTCCGTTGACATTTTTGATCAGATTAATAATGATAGCGGATTACACCGCATTAATGCTTTATTATGACAGCCCCGAGTGTACATCTTTACAAAGTGTGCATAAGTGCAGGAACAAAGATCGACAAAGAAATCCGTGTGTGTGGGTGGATGTGTGTGTTTGTGTGCGGGATAGGAAGAACGTAACGAGGGATGTTTGAACGAGGCACGTGTAATGTGATCACCACATGCTCATAAAGTGACACACTGGATGATTATTTCATGATCATATTCTCTGTGCCTGCACGAGAATTCCCCAGTCATCGGACATATTGTCCAAGTCACACAAGAAAGGTCCTTTGTGCCAACGTGAGATCTGATCGAATCACAAGTCATCCGCTTATCAAATGTAATGTTTGTTCAGCAAGCTGGGAGCCGCGAGGGATCATTTTAATGGCATCTTTGTCTCACAGCTGCTGAACGTTGACCCACGCCAAACTGCAACCTCATGATCTTCCTCTGCCCGATTACCCTTCAGCTGTTTCCTTCCCACTGCTCTTTGTGTGTGCAAGCAAACAGAAGTGTTCTTGTATCGCCGACGCTGGGGTAGTAAGTGCTTCAGATATCACACAAAAGATGAAATGAAGACTCAAATGAAAGGCCAAAGTGGGTTAATATGAAGATAATGAAGGGAAGACTGTTGCACATTTGTAATGCTCCTTTTTTTTATCTTTATCCTGTTTTGTGGCTGATTGGGATCTTTTGAGAAACCTTGTGGACGTGTGCTGTCAGTTGTAAGGAAGACTGGTGTGGCTCTTAATATGGGATTACGCAAAATACAAAAACTGATACATTCTGAGTACAAGATGAAGACTATCTTCCTTTATCTGTTTGTTTTGCACTGCACCGATCATTAGCTGCCTTTACATTACTCCTATAAATGCGCAAAACCTTAATTATTGCAATAAGAAACTGGCGATGGAAACACCCATATTTTGAAAAACCTCTCAAATATAGCTTAAAAATGTTTAAGTTCTTATGAGGTGGTTTTTACGTTTCGATATTGAAGTGTGTCGCCAAAACATGATGGAAACACTTTTTTCCCCCGCAGTTACGTGTGTTACGGTTCATACACCTTCCACCTCTCACTCTGCTGTGCGCTCCGCGGAGCTCACCACGGGACACGGCCACAGGCGTTCCTCTCCTGCTGCATTCACTCTGCAATCAACACACCTGACGCTGATGAGTCTCCTGCCTTCATAAGGCAGCATGTCCTAAAACGTAGAACGTAGCTACTTGTACTTGTACAGTAAGCCTCTCACGTCTCTCACTTCTTTGCTCATGTGCTTCCTCGCTCTTTGTGTTTCCCATCCGTCGTGCTCACTGTGTCTGGTCTTGTGGCGTCATCCGGCAACCCGTCGTCATCCCCTGGTTTCGAGATGTGTGTCTCGTCTCCCTGGATCCCCTCTGGACTCTCTGCTGCCTTCCTGAATCTCGACCTCACGCCTGCCTTTGGACCACGACGCCTCGCTCCAGCCCCTGACTTCCTGCCTGTCCCTGGATCTTCGAGCCTGCCTGGGCCTTTCTGGACTTCCGCACCAATCTCAACACGCACCTTCAACACCACCTGGTAACACTCCTCATATAGTTACTACACATAGTCACACCGTACGCATTTGGGTTAATCACACACTTCATATATATTGATATATTTCATTAAACACGCTGCAAGCTAACGACATCCCTGTCTCCGTGCCGTCTCCTTCTCCGACTGTACCGTTACATACAGGGTAAACAACTAGACATTTACCCAAAACATCCTTACGTGAGTCAGCCAATTTAAATGTATGTAAATCCGGCTGTGCTTCAACGTCATGACGACTATGAAAGCCAATGAAGGAAAATGCTCGTTTGTTTACTTCAACCAGCACAAATCAGTACACTAACTTTCAGCCTCATGTGAAGTAAAAAGTGCCTTACTTTTAACTTTTATGATTCATGGCAATATGCCTTCCACTGTGAGGAAGTCGTTTCAAGTGCGCAACAATAAGTCCTTGTGATGTATTTTACGAAAAAACCCAACCACTTTTAATTGCCAGCTCGGTGACTGCTATTAATTGCAATGGAGGAGACAATAAAACGATAGGTCATAACAGTAGGCTAGGAATGTGTGAATAGTACATTAGCCATGTTAGCTCGAGTTGTTGTGTAGCTAGCTTAGCCTTCTAATGTGACACAATAGCGTCACTGTCCACCGGCAAAATAAAAAAACTACTTTTAATTGGATCAGTGCCTACTATGTTTGGCAATTGACCAGTTAGTATTATAATCCTATAATCCTAAAAAAAAAACATTTTATTGTCAATATATACATGTTTACGTGAAGGATCTGGCATTGGAGAGATAATGACTCGGTAGGAGTTTAACTTGAGCCAGCGTTTCGTACCAGAAATTTCCGACATGGCTTCCTTCCTTACTTTGTGCCTCCCCCCCAAAAAGTCAGTAAAAATTAAAAGACATGTTGGCAGTTTGACCTCTGAGGGTTTGTGTGTCTTTACACAACATGTTGGTCCCACTTTGAACCTTATTAAAATTGAGATAATCATAGTCATCTCATTCTATTAATCACAAGTTACTTAACTTGTTATTTATTTAAAAATAAATAAATTATTATTTAATGTATTTTAATTGTGTTACAAATTGAGAACAGGAAGTGAACAAATGTGTTGGTAATTGGTATAAAGTGGAAAAGGAGTACGATTAAATAAGCTCTGCTTCGTCCTACTCCTTTTCGGACATGTTGTAATGAGAAAATGGGAATATTTGATGTATCATATTGTAAATGTATGCATGTTTGAAATAAACTCAAACAACAACAACACCACCCTGATAGAGAAATTTGAGGTTACATCGTATAACACAAAAAGTAAACATACTATTGTTCATTTCAAATTTTTTTATTATTTTTTTATTAATGTTTTTAATGATAATATCAATGAGGGTTTTTTTAATCACTGCTATTTTGAAATTGTTACTAATATCGATGCTGTTGTCTATAATGTTCATTTTTGTTTCTCTACATTTGGATTGTTCCGTGTCATGTTTGTGTGTCCTCAATTGCTCTCAATTGCTCTGTTTGTTGTTGTTCTTAATGTTGCTGGGAC
Organism: Entelurus aequoreus; assembly: GCF_033978785.1. NCBI lineage: Eukaryota > Metazoa > Chordata > Actinopteri > Syngnathiformes > Syngnathidae > Entelurus > Entelurus aequoreus. The sequence goes on from NC_084736.1 coordinate 46,632,818, forward strand.
GGGTTTGGTTTTGGAATTGGATTGCATCATTGTGGTTATTGTTGTGTATTGTTTTGTTGATTAATTAATAAATTCATTAAAAAAAAAAAATTAAAAAAAATTAAAAAATAAAAATAAAAAAGTAAACATGCGATAGCAAGGAGAAAATATTTCTAGTGAATTTTTCTCCTCCTTTGTAAAAAGGAAAATATCACAGTTCAGCTGTTAAAAATCAATATGTTTGGAAAATAAATGTTTGTCCAAAATGTGGAGCTCAAATGCTAATTATTTGTTATTATTAAATGTGTGTGTGTGTGTGTGTGTGTGTGTGTGTGTGTGTGTGTGTGTGTGTGTGTGTGTGTGTGTGTGTGTGTGTGTGTGTGTGTGTGTGTGTGTGTGTGTGTGTGTGTGTGTCCAGTATCCACTAGGGAGGGGTACCAAGTCCGGTACTTTTATAGGCACCAACAAACTTTAGTTGGCACTACTATGTAGCTTAACTAGAGTCAAAGGTTTTATACTTGAAAAAGTAAACTTAAAATGGAAAAAAAAATACCGTATTTTCCAGGCTGTAAGCTGCTACTTTTTTCAAACACTTTGAAACCTGTGGTTTACAAAATGGTGCGGTTAATTTATGGATTTTTCTTTGCTAACGGCCATAATGTTTTGTATCCAACTAATAGTTTTGATAAAACACCGATAGAGACACTGAAAAAGTGTGGTATTGTTTGTGCTGTAGCACCATCTTTTGGACGAGTTCTCTCACTGCAGGTGCAAGTTGAACGTTGACAGTATCTCCTTCCGTTTAGTGCCTTGAACCGGAAACTAGTTGTCCATAGCGTTCTACTCGTATAGTCTCTTCATTCAACACTCCAAGCAAAATTAATTTTGGTCCAAAATGTGGAAATTAAATGCTGATAATTTTTTTAAGTAGGAGCTTCCTCTGTCATGTTTTGTCAAGCTGAGGCAGGAATGTACAGTATCCCAGTGGATATTAAACGTGGATACAAAACACTGCATACCGTAAATGTTCTTGTGTGTATGTTCTTTGCCGCAGTGCAGTAAAGTTCATAGTTGGGAAGGGAATACAAACATGTCAAATGCTGAAATAACACAAAACTTGTCAAAGTTAGAGACCATTTGTATCTGGAAAATGTGCCCAATTATACAAGAACGAGTGCCAGCCAGTATCTTCTTCTATGAATGTTACTGTGCTGAAGAGGTGTTGAAGGTCCAAAATAAACAAAGCATAGTTAGGGGTGGGTGTCAGCGTTTCAACGGCAAGAATGAATAGCTGTGTCGCAGTGGAGGGTTACATAGGGATGTTTTACTGTGGCTACAAACTTTACAAAAGTTAGAAGATTTATTTCTCTGCCATTTAAATATGTGATATGTGCATTTAAAAAAAAAAGTGTCAATCGTTAATACAAAATTGATATAGCTGTAAAATTAAGAATGTCTGGGACTACCAATCAAAAACGCGAAAGGGTTTGTTCCACCTGGGTAACGGCAAACCTAGCTTCGAATCGCTCAACACGGACGTTGTAACGTCATCAGAGCTCATCTTTAAGCATTCACGCACAGCACCAGCCTTTTGGAACAAGGAGAAGCGATCAGTGTAGGCAAGATGTATAGGAGAACCTTATGTACAAGCAGGGCCGACGTATAGGGGGGGAAAGTGATGACAATCCTAGTAGCGTCTATGACAGGCCTGGGCAATATTTTTACTCGGGGGTCAAAATTTAGAGAAAACATTTTTTTCTGGGGGCCGGTATATCTATTTATAGGAACACTAATACAAAAACTCACGATAATGTCTGATTGAATGCTAAAAACGTTATGACAGACCGCCTTAAAAAACAGAATGGAATTTTTAATTTTTTTTACTGAATGAGACACCCAGAATGTACATGAAAATAAAGAATGTGGGATTTACAATATTAACTATGAAGGATAAAACACTGAATATTGACAACATATGAACACCCCCTCTCTATCAACATATTTTACAATCAAGCAAAACGCAACAAAAATGCAACAAACACAGCAAAATATGAATAAGAAGGGTAAAAAAAAACACATACAATCTGATATATCTGATACATCACTAAGCTTTAGAACTTTGTTGTAAAAATCTCCTTCCGCGTCTGTCCCTGACACCCGCATTTCAGGCTGAACGCTCTGGAAACACTCTGTGGAAACGCTCTCCATCCACACTGCTTGGTGCCTCACCTGAGCTGCTGTGACTTAGATTACCATAGTAACTAATTAGATTACCTTACATACTATATGCTACTATATGGAAAAATCCATATAACACGTCACAGACGACATCACGCCAACATCACGTGACACCTCTGATGAAGGCTGCAGAAGCAAGGTAGCCGAAACTTGTCAGGTACAAAACTTTACCTTACTAGCCTAAATTAATCAACCATTTATAAATAATTAGATTACCATAGTAACTGGTATATCATGAAAAAGTGCAGATTGCACCCATTGAAATACTTTGTATAGTTCAAGACTTCCGGTCATTTGAAAACATCACTGCACATCATAATGACAGCTACAGTTTCCATCTTAAAGGCCTACTGAAATGATTTTTTTTCATTTAAACGGGAATAGCAGATCCATTCTATGTGTCATACTTGATCATTTCGCGATATTGCCATATTTTTGCTGAAATGATTTAGTAGAGAAAATCGACGATAAAGTTCGCAACTTTTGCTCACTGATAAAAAAAAGCCTTGCCGGTACCGGAAGTAGCGTGACGTCACAGGAGCTAGTATTCCTCACAATTCCCCGTTGTTTACAATGGAGCGAGAGAGATTCGGACCGAGAAAGTGATGATTACCCCATTAATTTGAGCGAGGATGAAAGATTCGTTGATGAGGAACGTTACAGTGAATGACTTGAGAGGCAGCGATGGACGTATCTTTTTTCGCTCTGACTGTAACTTAGGTACAAGCTGGCTCATTGGATTCCACACTCTCCTTTTTCTATTGTAGATCACAGATTTGTATTTTAAACCACCTCGGATACTATATCCTCTTGAAAATGAGAGTCGAGAACGCGAAATGGACATTCAGTGCCTTTTATCTCCACGACAATACATCGGCAAAATGCTTTAGCTACGAGCTAACGTGATAGCATCTTGCTTTAACTGCATATAGAAACAAAAGAAATAAACCCCTGACTGGAAGTATAGATAGAAAATCAACAATACTATTAAACCGTGGACATGTAAATACACGGTTAATGCTTTCCAGGCTGGCGAAGGTTAACAATGCTGTGCTAACGACGCCATTGAAGCTAACTTAGCAATCGGACTGCACAGAGCTATGCTAAAAACATTAGCTCTCCACCTACGCCTGCCAGCCCTCATTTGCTCATCAACACCCGTGCTCACCTGCGTTCCAGCGATCGGCAGAAGGACGAAGGACTTCACCCGATGCGTTTGGCGGCCCGGAGACGTAGGAAGTCAAGGTGAAGTCGGCGGCTAGCGCGGCTAGCGTGGCTAGCGCGGCTAGCGCGGCTAGCGCGGCTAGCGCGGCTAGCGCGGCTAGCGCGGCTAGCGCTCCAACAAAGTCCTCCTGGTTGTGTTGCTGTAGTCCGCTGCTAATACACTGATCCCACCTACAACTGTCTTCTTTGCAGCCTTCATTGTTCATTAAAAAAATTGCAAAAGATGTCCAGAATACTGTGGAATTATGAAGTGAAAACAGAGCTTTTTGTATAGGATTCTACGGGGTACCATAACTTCCGTTACTCGGACTTCGTCACGCGCATACGTCATCATACCGCGATGTTTCAGCCGGATATTTCCCGGGAATTTTAAAATGTCACTTTATAAGTTAACCCGGCCGTATTGGCATGTGTTGCAATGTTAAGATTTCATCATTGATATATAAACTATCAGACTGCGTGGTCGGTAGTAGTGGCTTTCAGTAGGCCTTTAAAGATCTAAAAAAATTATTTGGGAACGTCCGGCGGGCCAGATTGAAAAGCTTAACGGGCCACATGTGGCACCCGGGCCTTAATTTGTCAAGGTCTGCTCTATGACAAAATTATTATGCATATGCTGAACTAATATATATTGATACTCTAATGGTACCGGGGAGAAGAAGACGGCACTGAGGCTGGGAGAGCGTTTAGCCTGGGGTGTATTTATTAAAAGAAATATCTATCCATCTATCAATCTATATCTATAGCGATATATATATATATAGAAAGGTGATGTTGACCCAGCAGCCTCAGTGGTATTGTGCAGGTGTCCTGGTTGCTCAGTACAACATGGCTAAACAATGGAAGATTATGTGACAGGAGACTGTTTGTTGTAATTGTCAGGACTGGGTCCCTGGCGTGGTTGGTTCTCCCAGAAGGCAAAGGAAAATTGGCGCGTGCGAGGCGTGAATTTAAATACATGTTTATTTAACAATAAAAAAGGAATAAACAAAAGGCGCTCACAGTGGAGGTACAAAACGACTATGAAAACAAAACACTAGCACAAAGGCAGAACTAGGACATAAAACAAACTTGCAAACTAAGGCTTGAATAAAGAAAACTTACTTGGAACCAGAACAGGACATGAAAAAGAACAGCATGGATCATGAGCGTGAACAGAGTGGCAGGAGTGAATGTGATGTCGCCAGGACGAACAACAGAAACAGAAAAGCTTATATAGTGACATGATCAGTGAAAACAGGTGCGTGACTCTAACCGTGATCAGGTGCGTGACATGACAATGTGAACCAGGTGAAACTAATGGTTGCTATGGTGACAAATAAAAGTGCACAAAAAGTCCAAAACCAAATCCGAACATGACTAAAACAAAACATAATCACAGACATGACAGTAATATATATATTGTCCCTGTTAACACTGATGATGTAACTCTGTCACAATCATCGCCTCACATTACAACAGTCTCTTGTCACATGATATATATATATATACATATATATATATATATATATATATATATATATATATATTAGGGCTGTGAATCTTTGGGTGTCCCACGATTCGATTAAATATCGATTCTTGGGGTCACGATTGGATTCAAAATCAATTTTTTTTTTCAATTCAACACGATTCTCGATTCAAAAACGATTTTTTCCCGATTCAAAAGGATTCTCTATTCATTCAATACATAGGGTTTCAGCAGGATCTACCCCAGTCTGCTGACATGCAAGCAGAGTAGTAGATTTTTTTAAAAAGCTTTTATAATTGTAAAGGACAATGTTTTATCAACTGATTGCAATAATGTAAATTTGTTTTAACTATTAAATGAACCAAAAATATGACTTATTTTATCTTTGTGAAAATATTGGACACAGTGTGTTGTCAAGTTTATGAGATGCGATGCAAGTGTAAGCCACTGTGACACTATAGTTATTTTTATTTTTATTTTTATAAATGTCTAATGATAATGTCAATGAGGGATTTTTAATCACTGCTATGTTGAAATTGTAACTAATATTGATACTGTTGGTGATAATATTCATTTTTGTTTCACTACTTTTGGTTTGTTCTGTGTCGTGTTTGTGTCTCCTCTAAATTGCTCTGTTTATTGCAGTTGTGAGTGTTGCTGGGTCGGGTTTGGTTTTGGAATTTGATTGCATTGTTATGGTATTGCTGTGTATTGTTTTGTTGAATTGATTAATTTAAAAATATATATATATTTTTAAATAAAATATTTTTTTTTTTTTAAATAGATTTTTTTTTTAATGAGAATCGATTCTGAATCGCACACCGTGAGAATCGCGATTCAAATTCTAATCGATTTTTACCCACACCCCTACTACATATTTTCCTATGAACTATCTTGAGCCAGGACATTTAGGGTTTTTTTTGGATATCATACTTGATTGTTAAACACAATAAAATATCCACTGCCTATTTGTTGAGTGGTTAATTCAAAATGTATTTGCAATCAGAGGTGCAAAAACATGTTGCAAATCAGTGAAATTAGAATACGACGACTAATAAGTCATAATTTACATAATAACACTATGAATTCTTCAGCCGTTAATCGTAAAAAAGGAAAAAAATTGGGTTTATTACACCAGGCACCGGCAAGGACACTAAAAATCAATTGAAGGTGGCAATGAATAGGGTAGAGGGGCCCACTACCAATATTATTTCAGGGGCCCAGAATTAATGGAAATAGCCCTGTGTACAAGTGTCACCTTTGCATCTTAATGCCCATAACTGTGGTGCGTTCAAGGACCATCGATTAAAGTTGCATCAATAATAATATCGTCATGATTTGTATTATTCACTAATAATAAAAATGGGAATCAGCTCGTCTGTACTTTTTATTTAAATTCGTATTCTGGCCACTCTATATTGAATTTGTTTGCTTTTTGGGGAAAAATAAAAAACATTTTCAATACAAAACTATCATATTTGGGGGGTTTATCTATATATGTTTTAGATATGTTAATCCCATTTTTGAACTCTCAAAATACGAATTTAGTCTTTTATATGTTTTTAAAAAGCTGGTTTCAACCAAATCCATGCAATAATTTGTTTTTCAGTGCATGTAAACATACCAATTGTGTGTCTATGGGGCAGCCATGTTGGGTTTAGGGTGTGATGAGGGGCCCTTTAGGTATCTTGTGTATGAGAATATTTTTGTGATTTTTGATTATTTGTCTGTATCCTATGTCATCATTTCCCACCAAGTTAGATTCCTTGGTGGTGTGTGCACACAGTATGGGCAGTAAACTGTAACATTGTATACAGTTTAGATCAGGGATGTCAAACTCATTTTAGATCAGGAGCCACATGGAGAACAGTCTACTCCCAAGTGGGCCGGTCTGGTAAAATCAAGGCACGATAACTTAAAAATAAAGACAACTTCAGATGGTTTTCTTTGTTTGAAAATAGAACAAGCACATAATGAAATTGTACAAATCATAATGTTGTTGTTGTTTTTTTTTACAACTACCTGTTGCAGTTAATAGTATATATACTTTATTTGTCGTTATTTATATTTTCTGAATAAATTATGTGATAATGTTCATCAGTCAACTCATTGGTGTTAATTTTCAATCTATCAAGATAAAAAAAATTATATCAAAATCAAATAACAGTATGTTATTTATGTAGTTTGATAATTTTCTTCAATTGATGTACTAATATTATGTGATTTATTTTGTACATATGTAGCATCGTCTACAAAGATACAAAAAATTGCTATTGCAACATCCAGTGGACACATTTAGAACATCTGTTTCTGTTATGGTTGCAGGGGGAGTTGACGGCACAGAACCACAAGGGGATAATATTGCTCTATGTATTTATTATAAAGATATATATAATAACAAACAATACTAAGAATATGAACTAAACAAGAGCATGGAGTATGACTAAATTCAAGAGTGTGTATGGTGTGAGATTATGTGTAGAATAAACTGTTGTGTTTTACCGTGAGTGTTGAGTGAGGAAGCGAACAAGACCAAAGGGGCTGGGCAGAAGAAGGTCCGTGAGACAAGCGGGACGTCCGGGGGGTATAGCGAGACGTCATCAGGTCCGTGTCCAGAGCGGGCATCGAGGATCGAGGGAGGCAGTCAGAATCCAGAGGAGGTCCAGGGAAAGTGAGGCGCACAGCTCACTACCAAAGCGACGGAGGATACTGCGGGTACGACACAGGAAAAACGCACAATGAAACTCGGAGGGGAAACACACAAAGAGAGGGAGAGCAAGGTTGTATAGAGCATGACGTGGCTTGCGGTACTCGAACAGCTGATTTCCGGTGAATGATTTCAGCTGCCGGCTGCAGAAGTGTGCGTTCGTGGGCGTGTCCCGAGGTGCGCTCTTGGAGATGCAACTAGCAGAGCGCACAGATGAGGACGCTTTGGAATGCGCCCTGACCGTGACAGTTTGTTTCATTCAAAAATTTCAGGTACATTTTTATACTTAGCAAACTCAACCCACGGGCCAGATAAAACCTGTTCGCGGGCCTGAACCGACCCCCGGGCTGTATGTTTGACACCCCTGGTTTAGATTATTGACATGTCTGTGACCGATTCATGTTGTAGGATATTATTTTGGATTCTTCTGACCAGATCGCTTACCACCTGTGTGTGTTTGAGGAGGGCAGGTTGAAGGAAAAAAAAAAAAAAACAACCCTTCCCTGCTTTGCTTTAGCGGCACGACCGGGAAGACAGACGTGCAGAACGCCATTTGTTGAATGATGGCTTGTTTGTGGTTGTGCTGTGGTGAAAAGGGTGCTGAGAGGCGGAAGCAGAGAATGGAGGCAGAGGTGTGGAGGTGAAGACAGGCTGTATGTTCAGGAACAGACAGTCTTTGTGCTTGGTGCCCTTTATGTGTGTGACTCAAGCTATGGAGTGGGTGTCAATGTTGAAGACAAATGTTCCCCATGGAGTACTGCCTGTCATGATACAGTATTTTCTATAAGAGTGAATTATTGAAAATAATTTGTATGAATGAGGCCTAGAATGAAGGGTGGCCAGTGAGTATATGTTGTTCCCCCCGACATGTCCATCCATCCATCCATCTTCAACCGCTTATCCGGAATCGGGTCGCGGGGACAGCAGCTCCAGCAAAGACCCCCAGACTTCCCTCTCCAGAGCAACATTTGCGACTTCCTCCTGGGGAATCCCGAAGCGTTCCCAGGCCAGAGAGGAGATGTAATCCCCCCATCTGGTCCTTGGTCTGCCGCGGGGCCTCCTCCCAGTGGGACGTGCAACGAGGACCTCCCTAGGGAGACGCTCGTGAGGCATCCGCACGAGATGCCCGAACCACCTAAGCTGGCTCCTTTCCAAGCGAAGGAGCAGCGGCTCTACTCCGAGTCTCTCTCGGGTGACTGCACTTCTCACCCTATCTCTAAGGGAGATGCCAGCCACCCTTCTGAGGAAACTCATTTCGGCCGCTTGTATCCGCGATCTTATTCTTTCGGTCATTACCCACACTTCATGACCATAGGTGAGAGTAGGAATGTAGATAGCTCGGTAGACCGAGAGCTTTGCCTTCTGGCTCAGCTCCCCCCCGACATGTGTTGAATGTAAATATGATAAGTCCGTGCAAGTATTTATTCAGGCTCTACCTCCGTCTCCAGCCCGTATGAACAAATACACAATGCATATGTACACTAACGACTATCACATCTGACATTATTTACGCAATCATACACACATATGCACGGTGCCTTCCTCCAGCAGGAAGCTAATATAATTTAATTTTTGGAGGTCACATCACCTCTTTTCTGACACACTTATTGCCGAATCCTCATGACTGTGTGTGCTGATTTTACTGACACAGGCAGCACGGTGGAAGAGGGGTTAGTGCATCTGCCTCACAATATGAAGGTCTGGGGTTCAATCCTGCGCTGGGGATCTTTCTGTGTGGAGTTTGCATGTTCTCCCCATGACTGCGTGGGTTCCCTCCGGGTACTCCGGCTTCCTCCCACCTCTAAAGACATGCACCTGGGGACAGGCTAATTGGCAACACTAAAATTGGCCC
>NC_084736.1:46644785-46694785 GCF_033978785.1 Entelurus aequoreus
ATGTAAGAGACTAGACGTATAAGATTTCATGGGATTTAGCGATTAGGAGTGACAGATTGTTTGGTAAACGTATAGCATGTTCTATATGTTATAGTTATTTGAATGACTCTTACCATAATATGTTACGTTAACATACCAGGCACGTTTTCAGTTGGTTATTTATGCATCATATAACGTACACTTATTCAGCCTGTTGTTCACTATTCTTTATTTATTTAAAATTGCCTTTCAAATGTCTATTCTTGGTGTTGGGTTTTATCAAATAAATGTCCCCAAAAATGCGACTTATACTCCAGTGCGACTTATATATGTTTTTCTCCTTCTTTATTATGCATTTTCGGCCGGTGCGACTTATACTCCGGAGCGACTTATACTCCGATAAATACGGTATATATATACTGTATGTATATATATATATATATATATATATATATATATATATATATATATATATATATATATATATATATATATATATATATATATATATATATATATATATATATATATATATTAGGGGTGTGGGGAAAAATTGATTCGAATTCGAATCGCGATTCTCACGTTGTGCGATTCAGAATCGATTCTCATTTTTAAAAAATCTATTTTTTTAAATTGTATTTATATATATATATATTTTTTTTAATTAATCAATCCAACAAAACAATACACAGCAATACCATAACAATGCAATCCAATTCCAAAACCAAACCCGACCCAGCAACACTCACAACTGCAATAAACAGAGCAATTGAGAGGAAACACAAACACGACACAGAACAAACCAAAAGTAGTGAAACAAAAATGAATATTATCAACAACAGTATCAATATTAGTTACAATTTCAACATAGCAGTGATTAAAAATCCCTCATTGACCTAATCATTAGACATTTAGTTTATGAGATGTGATGCAATTGTAAGCCACTGTGACACTATTGTTCATTTTTTGTAATTTTTTTTATTTATTAATGTTTGGAATGATAATATCAATGAGGGATTTTTAATCAATGCTATGTTGAAATTGTTACTAATATTGATACTGTTGTTGATAATATTAATTTTTGTCTCACTACTTTTAGATTGTTCCGTGTCATGTTTGTGTCTCCTCAATTGCTTTCAATTGCTCTGTTTATTGCTATTCTGAATGTTGCTGGGTCGGGTTTGGTTTTGAAATTTTATTGCATTATTATGGTATTGTTGTGTATTGTTTTCATTAAAAAATATATATAAATACAAAAAAAATAAAAAATAAATCGTTTTAGTACGGAGCCCCTAAAGGGACATGGGATTTTTTTTTTTTTTAGACATGTATCTCGTGCGCACGAGAAAGCATTGGATGCGTGCTGATGGTTTGGTGTGTGTTAAAATGGCAGTTTAGGAGTTAATATGGCTGTATTTCCAATTAGGACTTTAACGCCCATGTGTGTTGTGGCAAAATGTGAATGCTTGATTAGTAGGTGTGAGACAAACACTTTATCTCCCTGGTTATTGTAACGCTACGTGTTTGACATTATTTAAGACTTTATCATGCCCGGGAAAGGACAGTTTTCCTCTTCTGTGGCTGTGGGGGGTGGGCGTGGCTTGCGGACCTGCAGCGAAGCGGAGTGTGTCAGTTAGTCCGATGTTGATGTGATCAAACTTCTTTCTTGCTTGGAAGATACACACACAATTGTAACTGTTATTTCTTCCTGCACATAATAAATATGTACAACGTGTTTGGATGTATTCATTTATGTAAAATTGTCATTAAATGTAATATTGCCTGACAAAAACTGATTCGACGTACGTAATATTTTGATATTATTTACACACGCGCATCTGACTAGAATACCCTTATGTGCATTACATATATCAACATCAAATACCTACTGTACTGTTTACTTGTTGAAATACCCTTTTTAGAGCAAATATCTACCCATATAATTTATATATATATATATATATATATATATATATATATATATATATATATATATATATATATATATATATATATATATATATATATATATATATATATATATATATATATATATATATATATACACACAGTATATACACGCACACACACACATATACATGTATACTGTATAGGAAGAAACACACATACATATATACAGTATACATATATACACACAAACACTAAATTTGACATACAAAATAACTACTATTTTTAAGAACAAGTTACAGTAATATATAATATATATATACACTACCGTTCAAAAGTTTGGGGTCACCCAAACAATTTTGTAGAATAGCCTTCATTTCTAAGAACAAGAATAGACTGTCGAGATTCAGATGAAAGTTCTCTTTTTCTGGCCATTTTGAGCGTTTAATTGACCCCACAAATGGGATGCTCCAGAAACCCAATCTGCTCAAAGGAAGGTCAGTTTTGTAGCTTCTGTAACGAGCTAAACTGTTTTCAGATGTGTGAACATGATTGCACAAGGGTTTTCTAATCATCAATTAGCCTTCTGAGCCAATGAGCAAACATATTGTACCACTAGAACACTGGAGTGATAGTTGCTGGAAATGGGCCTCTATACACCTATGTAGATATCGCACCAAAAACTAGACATTTGCAGCTAGAATAGTCATTTACCACATTAGCAATGTATAGAGTGTATTTCTTTAAAGTTAAGACTAGTTGAAAGTTATCTTCATTGAAAAGTACAGTGCTTTTCCTTCAAAAATAAGGACATTTCAATGTGACCCCAAACTTTTGAATGGTAGAGTATATATATACATGCTTATACATTATATATATATATATATATATATATATATATATATATATATATATATATATATATATATATATATATATATATATATATATATATATATATATATATATATATATATATATATAGATACACACATATATATATATATAGATATAGATACACATACATACATTTATATATATATATATATATATATATATATATATATATATATATATATATAGGGATGATGTTTGACATTTTAACAGAAGTGTAGATAGAACATGTTTAAACAGAAAGTAAGCAGATATTAACAGTAAATGAACAAGTAGATTAATAATCCCTCTTCTACCGCTTGTCCCTCATAATTTTGACAAAATAATAGAATGGAAAATGACACAATATGTAACTGCATATGTCAGCAGCCAAATTAGGAGCCTATATGTTTGCTTACTTACTACTAAAAGAGTTGTGGTCTAGAATGTTCACTATCTTATTTTATGGTAAAATTATTTTGTGATTACAATAAGAAACATATTTTTAATGTATCATATTTTTCCTGTTGAAATTAAGCCAATAATATATATATATATATATATATATATATATATATATATATATATATATATATATATATATATATATATATATATATATATATATATATATATATATATATATATGTATGTATATATATATAAATATATATATATATATATATATATATATATATATATATATATATATATATATATATATATATATATATATATATATATATATATATATATATATATATATATATATATATATACAGTACAGGCCAAAAGTTTGGACACACCTTACCCACATCTGCGGTCCCCTTCAAGGTTTCTCATTGTAGCCCATTGGGTTGAGTTTTTCCTTGCCCTGATGTGGGATTTGAGCCGAGGATGACGTTGTGGCTTGTGCAGCCCTTTGAGACACATGTGATTTATGGCTATATAAATATACTTTGATTGATTGATTGATTGTTTTATATATATATATATATATATATATATATATATATATATATATATATATATATATATATATATATATATATATATATATATATATATATATATATATATATATTTTATTTTTATTTTTTTTTTTAAACATTTTGTGGTTCCCTGTTTATTTACTGTATTTGTAAAACTGCTATTAAGACAACTGTAACATTTTTTTAGGCTTGTAGAGGAGATCATTTGACATAAATAAAAAAGTATAATAATAATAATAACATTAAAATTATTCTTCTTATAGGGCCCTAATTTAGCCAGGGCCCTGATTCCAATAATATGTTTACATTTGGGGGAGTCAATGTATTTGGGGAAAAAAAACGAAAATAATATGAATGTTCAATTCATGTGACTGACTTTGTTTAAAAAAATGAAAGTGATACATGTTTCTAAAGGTCGAACATCTCTCAGCGCGTGTGACTGTGAGTGGAGTCATGGTGGGCGTGTTTTCCGCCAGTGGGGCTCACTTGACGCTCTATTGATTTGTTGGAGGAGGAGAAAGTGAAAGAGGAGTGGGAGAGAAATCTCTGCTCCGCCGCAGAGAGAAGCAGGAAAAAGCGTGTGTGGCTCCGCAAAGTAGCGAACGATAACGATCGAGAAAAATCGTAAGGAGTGCACTGAAGTCACGCGTGGGAGCGGAAGCGTGGACGAGGAAAAAGTGAAAGGTTGTGGCGGAAGTACTTTCCCTCGCCCTGCATTCCGTCGGGGGTCTTTTAATGCCCCGAATTCGTCACGCGTGGAAGAGAAGCGAAGAGTGAAGAAGAAGAAGTTCCACGGCGTGAATAACACTCCTCGTCGCCCTTTTGGTGCTTTGTCCTCTCCCCCTTCCTGGCCCTGCATGGACGGGGATGGGGAGAGCCGGATGCTGTTCCAGCGGGGCTGAGCGCCTCGCCTCCCCGTCTCTGGCGCGCTGCTTCCGGCCACTGCTGGTGCTGATCATCGCTCTGACCTCCGCCGGCCGCATAGGTAACAAACACACAACTTGAAGTGGCTAAAATATCACACTCTAAAATCACGGCAGGTGTCAAATCGGCAGCTTTTATTGCTTCTACTGAATTCCACGGCTGACATTGGCTGTGTGTTTAGCGGCAGTGCAGCAGTCTGAGCACGGATCGAGTTTCTCCTCCTCTCCTCTCTCTGGAGCCTTCCTTCTCCTGACTGCTACTTAATGGCAAGCACTGTACAGGCTAAATGTCCATATATCCATAATATGCAGCCAATATTACAGCTCTTATCAATACTAATAAAATGCACATATGCAACTTGATTCATAGTAGAAGAAAATCTTTATTGTTTAACTGTGGTCCACCAATAAGTGACCTGGAGCTATTCATAACACGAGATAAGGTCGGTTTATTGTGTTAAAAAGCACATCATCAATACTACTACTGTTTATTATGTAGCGACGTCTTTTGTCTATAGCAGGGGCGCTTAAACATGTCGCATCCAAGGGCTAAAGTGAAAATGTGCCAAACAGCGATTTTTTTACCTTGCAACATCACAAGTGAGGAATTTAGCCTCATACCGGCATTAATACATTATAAGGTAGTCACAGTTATGTGCCTAATTCAGTTAGCATACAACTCTGCGTCTTTTATGTACATTTTTAACCTCAAAACATTAAAATAAAGCCCATTTTCTGCAGATTTTCGCCATTTCTATGTGCTATTCTGTAACCAGTTCCTCTTAGATATTTCCTTGCTTTCAAACTTTACCCATACAGATTAGACGTATAGAGGATGCTAAATTTTGAAGCGCTTAGGTTTTCATTACAGGACGTGGGTGAAGCATGGCGACCAAGATTATCCTTCTCCATAGAGCAGGGGTTGGGAACTTTTTTGGCTGAGAGAGCCATGAAAGCAGAGTATTTTTAAAATGTTTTTCCGTAAGAGCCATATAATATTTTTAAATACAGAATACAACTAAATGCGTGCATTTTTAAGTAGGACCAACATTTGTAGAGTATAATAAGTGTTATGTACGGGAGGAGTAGACGGCACAGACAACAGGGGGCGTAGTTTAGCTCAATGTATATATATATATATATATATATATATATATATATATATATATATATATATATATATATATATATATATATATATATATATATATATATATATATATATATACACTATATATATAATAATAACAAACAATAGGAATACTAAACATGAGAATGGCGTGTGTGAACTAGATCCAAAAGTGTGTGTATGTGCGACTATGTGTATGAATTAACTGTTGAGTGGTACCATGAGTGTTGAGCGAGAGGCAAGTCCAAAAGGGGCAGGGAAGGCTCATAGTTCCGTGAGACAAGCAGAAAGTCGGGGGCTATAGCGGGGCGTAGGATGTCCGTGTCCAAGCGGGAGGTCGAGATCCAAGAGGCAGTCCGGGAAGCAGAGGAACAAGGAATGACGAGACACACAGCTCGTCAACGTGGGAACAGAGGTCTGCAGTTGGGCACGAGACAATCAAAAACACGGGGAAGAAAACACAGAAATAGAGCAAGGTTGTATAGAGCTGGATGATCGCTTACGGTACACGAACAGATGGTTATGTTCTGGCACGGAATGCAGGTCTGCACTGGCTTAAGAAGCCCAGGAAGCTCATCAATCACAGGTGCGCTGAGTGCAGATTGATTGCAGCAGCTTGCTGCCGCCGGAGTGACGCGTGCAGGAGATGAGCGGCCGTGGGCATGTGCGCTCCGCGGGGCTTATAGATGAATTCGCATTGGCATGCGCCCAGACCGTGAAAATAAGTCTCATTCTTTTTAATAACATTGTTATTCTGAAGCTCAGCAATAATAAATAAAATACTTCTTACCATTAATGCGACTTCTTGAACAGGTGCGGTAGAAAACGGATGAATGGATGAAAATGCATGAGAATGTTTTATATTTTGAATGTTATTTTTAACACTGTGACTACCAGCGCAATTATTAATTACTTATCGTGTTAAGCAATGTCAGCTAAGATTTATCTGAGAGCCAGATGCAGTTATCAAAAGAGCCATGTCTGGCTCGAGAGCCATAGGTTCCCTACCTCTGCCATGTAGTGTCAAAAAGTCACAACTTTACCGTAAAGCAGGGGTCACAAATTCAAACGAAACTAGTTTGCCTTTGACAAAAAAATCTATAGATTTTATGATTAAAAAAAACTGTCAGCTTAGTCACCAGAATAAAATAAAATAAATAAAATGTACAGTGGTTTTTACATCAAACTACTTTAAATAGATAAACTGTACCACTGTTGTTTGATGTTAAATTCCGTTAACTGATCTGCCAGTTGTATCACTGGTCTATAAGCATTAGGGATTAGATTGCGATTCTTTTCTTAAAGATTCGATTCAGAATTCTTGCAATATATTATTTGTTATAAAAAAAAAACTTTTAAAAACCTACAAAACAAAAGCTTAAAAAACTACTCTTGGCTCCTAACGTATGACGTACTGTATATGCGCAGCCGGAGATGGCCTACAAATTTTTTTTTTTAATTGCTCAGGGTGTACCATGCCTTCTGCCCGAGTGCAGCAGAGATAGGCTCCAACCAGCTGCCACTTGGGCGGTGTTATTCCTACATGCAGCTACAAGAGTAAAACACCACAAAAAAGCAAAAAATTAGCAGTGAATAATACATATTTTACTCATACGATTGCACCATGCATGGACAAACAACGAAACAATACAAAAACACAATTTCAACACCCATATACACCGTGCTGGCTTCTACAGGGCTCCACGCCAGAGACAGGAACAGACTCAACAAAGCAACCAAGAGAGGCGACTCCGTCATAGGCTGCCCACTAGCACCGGTTCAGTGTTCAATTCGTGTGGATGAGCGAGAATCTGTCTTGGGACACCAAAGTGTCCGATACATGCCCAGGCTCTGTAAAGCTAGCTCATCTCGACGCTCAACGCTAGCACCGCAGCTCCGTCTCTTCTCCTGCATCTCCTCCGGTCTCTCCACGCAGCAGAGAGCCAAGAACTGGTCTCCTGTGCTGGTCTCCGGTTCACAAAAAAACACCAAAAGCGCCGTAGAAGTCACAAAAGTGCCACTCCTTGTTGCACAGTCCCCAAAAGGCCCGAACAAAAAATGTTTTGAATAGTCACTGTAAATTATTTGCGTGCAAAATTTGAATCAACTTTGAAAAAAGACCCTAATATTTTGACACAAATGCAATTATATTATCAGAATGTTATACAGGATTTTTTAAACTTTATTTGCTCAAAACAGTTTAATGCTTAAAACAGTTTTATTTATACTGTAAAACATTTTACCGTAAGAATAAAAGTAGTACCCTTTTTTTCAATCACAGTAATGCACTGTAAAAACAAAGGTCTTAAATTTTACGGTAATAAAAATGTAAACGAGCTGCTCACTCGCCAGAATTTTACTGTAAAAATAACAGTTGTAGCGGTTTTCAATTTACAGAAACCTGGTGTAAAATAAGTACGTTAAAGGTTAAAATAAATTGTGCGATTAATCTGAGATTAGATAAGATTATTGCGATCATTGATTGTGATTAATTGCATTAGCTCTAGAATCAAACATAGGTTATTTTCAGGACTTATGCAGATCCCAAATACACATCAGCGGGTACCAGAAGTTAAGAAAACTTGGTTTTGCATAATATTGCGAAACAAAATGCCAGTTAATGTCTGCTAATGGGTGCCATTTTGCGGTCCTTATACACGCACCATAATAATACTCTTATGTTTAATGCGCCGACAATCCATCAAGCGATGCGGCTTCATAGCTTACCGAAGTGGTACTAAAAACATTTTTGACAGATTATTGAGCGTCGTGTGTAATGTTCTATATTCTAAATGGAGCATTTAAAGTGTTGGTGTTGTTTACTGCCATCATATCGCAGTCTACACGTATCTCTTATGTATGACTGCCATCTACTGGTCACACTTATCATTACACCATGTACCAAATAAAATTGTTTCGAGATCAGTAAGCACAACCAGAATTATGCCGTACATAAGGCGCACCGGGTTTTTGAGAAAATGAAAGAATTTTAAGTGCGCCTTGTAGTCCAAAAAATACGGTATCTGGTAGAGCTCGGTTTATTGCGTTAAAAAGTTAAAGTTAAAGTACCAATGATTGTCACACACACTAGGTGTTGACAGCACCAATGAGGTTTATTGCCTTTGACAAGCAGAGTATCATTTTAAATGTTATGATCGGTGTTAAGGACACGTTCACGGTATAAGTCGTCTTTTAAAACCAGAAACACATCCTTGTCCAAACAAAGACTTGAGTGTAAAAAAAGTGTGTGCACCGGAAGCTGAAGGTTAATAAGGTGTTTTAAGTGTGTGACCATAAAATACAACGTGCTCTGCACAGACAACGTGTTCCCTTCAGAACGGTTTTACTGATTCACTGTACATGTGCGCACACTGTATCTGGTTTGTTTCACCCTGTGGAGCAAATATTTGATACACAAAGCAGGAGGTGGTTCCTGGTGTGTCTTATTGTGCATGTCCAGGGGGTCTGTGGAGCAGTCACACCTCTGGTAATTAGTTTACCACAGCCAAGGCCGGCGGGACAAAAGCTCCTCTGCACAGAGTGGGAAAAACGAGACCCACTTCCCGTTAAAAAGAACCCTCCAGGCACCCCTCTGTCTCACCTGGAAAGAATGTGTATCGTTCATTTGCCCAACGGAGCATTGATTTGTATTAACTTGTCCTTTTCCCTCCTGAGGTCTATTTGTCGCGGCTGCTGTGGTCTTAGCAGCCGTCTGTGCCGTGCGTGTGTTTAAACAGCAAGGCAGGAATGTTGGACTCTTGTGTCCACACTCCTGGCTGTCTAGTCTGGTAAGGGCGCATTGCTGTTGTAGGTTCCTGTAAATTGTTGCTGCTTCTGCTCAGAGGGCTGTTTGTGTGATCTGAGCTCAGTGTAAGAGCGCGAGAGCGAGGTGATCAATAAGCACTTCGGCTGCCAGATCATCCCTGTAGATCTCTCCCCGGATCTCTGGAGATCCGAGAGGGGTTGGAGAGGCTGCCAAATTGGGAGACAAAAGAAACCTCTACACCAAACATTGGGAGATCCACATTATGGATCTTTTAACCCCAGTGTGTTTGTAGAGAAGCCATGTGGGGACTGCAGGCTGAAATATCGCTGAGGGGGGCAAGTTATTTCAGGTGGGAACCAAATCAACAGCAGAGAGGCTATCCAGAAAAACACATATTTTGCCTGTGAGATATAGAAGCCGCTTGGGGAGGCGATGGAGCAAACACCAGAGCGAAATATTGCTATTGTTTTATTATGTCTGCTCACCCCAGGGTCTGATGCAAACCAGACTCCACATGTGGTGAATAGCCCTCATGCACTTCTCTATCCCTTAAGGAGATTATCATCCCATTTATTCTCATTTGATAATATTTTCTCATTGTTCTATTATCCACTTTGACTCACCTTACCACAAACTGTTGGATTGTTAGTTTATTTTAGGTATGTGTTAGTCCACTGCAGGTGGATTCTGTATTTGCATTTGGTACAGTATGTTAGAAGTTGCAAACTGTATCTAATTGGGGTTTTCTTTGGTGCCTGTGTGCGTTTATTCTGGAGCCTGATAAAGATCACATTTTACTTGCAGTGTAAACAGTCAACTGGAGAAAAAAATCTGATTTAAAAAAGATCCGATTTGGGCCACTTTGGCCTGCAGTGTAAACGCAGTCTATGTTTTAAGTTCCAAACCAGAACCGTTTTTATTCATCATAGATGGGCTCTGTACAGTATTTGCAATTCCCGTTGGCCTTAATTCCCTTGTTGCTTCATCATTGGTGAAAGAGTGTGTTTGTGTTGTGTTGCCCCTGATGATATTACCTTTCTGAGACCCATGTTGATAAGATATGAAACTCTATTTTAGCGCAGCCTGCACAGGGAAGAAGTCAGGTTAATGGTGCACTGGTTAAAGACAATGTGCCCTCAGTACTTACACTGGTGTCTATGTCAGTATTTACCAGGCAGGGGAGAGATTCTCGAGTGGGGTGTGAGTGGTGGTGGGTATCTAGACCGTACCTGCACTCTGCTTTGTAAAACTCTTGAGTACTACCGCCCCCAAATGGTGGAACGGACTCCTTTTTGTCACCCAATTGAAATACGTGTACAAAGACGTGCTTGTTTGTGTGTTTTTGTCTTAGCTAAATCTAATATTGTTAAGTGATGGTGGGACGTCGAAGGAATTTGTGGATTTCAGCGGAAACCATTTTTGATTTTTCTTGGCCTGATCAGGAGATCATACCACCATCCAGGGCTCAGAAGAACACACAACCAGCATTCTTTCTCGTGTGTGTGTGTGTGTGTGTGTGTGTGTGTGCGTGTGTGCGTGCGTGCGTGCGTGCGTGCGTGTGTGTGTGTACGTGTGTGTGTGTGTGCGTGTGTGTGTGTGTGTGTGCAGCTGACCACACGCTGCACAGCCCTTGCCTAATCTAATAGAAGCATGCTTTGACTGATGCATTAGGTCTGCTCTCTAATCGCTGCCTTCCTTTCTCAGATGGTCTACGTTACGAAAAACGTTACAATACGAAATGAAGAAACATGAAAAATAACAATCCAGAATTTGCTTGGAATAAGAGATTCAATGAAATAGCATATTACGGTTCCTGGTGCATGTATTTCAGCTGCGACAATTTTATTACAGTCACAAGAAACACAACGTGACGTCATACGTATGTACGGGTTGTAAAATCGTAGTGTAGGTCCCTCACCTGTAGTGCCACGCGTAGATATACTTTGTCATATTAGGTTATATTATACAAACCCCACTTTTCTTGCCTCTGGGCACTTTTTTGTGTACCGTATATTTCAAACTATAAGGGGCACTGAAAATCTTTTCATTTTCTCAAAAATTGACAGTGCACCTTATTACCCGGTGCGCCTTATGTACAGATTAATTCTGGCTGTGCTTGCCGACACCAAAGCAATTTTAGTTGGTACATGGTCTAATGATAAATGTGAGCAGATGGCAGTTACACATAAAAGATACGTGTGGACTGCAAGTTGACACCTGTTCAATAAATGACGCTAGCAAGCAAGCCCAAAACGTTGATGTTTCATTGAAGATATAGAACATTACACAAAGCGTTCAAAAATCTGTCAAAATGTTTTAGTCTGACTTTGGTAAGCTGCGAAGCTACACCTCTTGATGGATTGTTGGAGCATTACGGCTACCATAGTCAGTCGTACTATGCTTCAACATACAGGTATTATTATGGTGTGTGTGTGTGTGTGTAAAGACCCCAAAATGGCACCCATTAGGAGACATCTTATTTGGCGTTTTGTTTTGCAATGTTATGCAAAAACAGCTTTTCTTATCTACTGGTACCTGCTGTTGTGTTTTTGGGATCTGCATAAGTACCAAAAATATGCACGTGTCCGCCATTGTAGTCCACGCCGTAGTCAATGAGCTCCTACTTGTTCTCTATCATCTTGTTGAGGTGCATTCATCCTCCGCTGATGCCATTTCTAATATAAAATAGCATACCGTTCTAACTCATATCTGTCAGTAGACTCGCTATGGAAATGTTAAAAACTACCGATACAACAGAGATGACGAAGAAGACGCTGTTGAAGTGGCGTGGCGTGAATAAGACCGCCGACAAAACGGCGCCTCCTGAAGATACGCTCAGAATGCGGCATGAAAACGGTCTGTAAAATGTAATCTACGCAAAATTTTCACCAAAGAACCACCATTACATGTTATGTAGACCACAAGGAAGTGTTTTAAATGAAGGCCAAAATAAAAATCACAATTCATTTATGGCGCCTTATAACCCGGTTCGTCCTTTGTATGAAATTAAACCTGAATAGACCCGCTCATCGGCAGTGCGTCTTGTAATTCGGTGCGCCCTATGGTTAGAAAAATACGATATTTGAAAGTGCCAAAAAGTGTGAAGATTAGAGCTACACCATAAATTGATATAAAATCGTTATCTGACTAATTAATTATGCAGTGTTTAAAAAAGATTATCATTAAATCGATGTTCCTGTCTATCGTGTATTGCGCTTCCAACCTACCGTAGAATCCTCCTTCCTGCAATAGGCGTTGGTATGCGTCCCTAATGTTCTTCCACAATGCAGCTTCTAAATTACTAATTCTCATCTCAATGGCAACAAATTAAATGTTTCTTACAACAGCTATCATGATCTCCGTGGGACTAAAGGACAAGGAATTGCTAAACGTGCTACAATACACACTGTAGCAGGGAATTAAAAAGCATAGCTAACCGCTGAACTAGAGCTTTTGAATGTAAACAGTGGTGGGCGGATCGATACAAATATCGACAGTAACGATACCAAGTATATTATCAGTATATGGTTGATATTATAGTGATTAATTCTCTTTTTTTTTTACTATGACAAAATATTTTTTTGTCGTTTGTGTTATTGTTTACATACAGGACTCGGGAAATTCGAGCCAATATTTGTTCAGTTATTTTGCACTCTTCATTATATTTTTTTATGTAATAAAGAGAATAAGGAAATCATTTGAATAATACATGGCATTGTTGGATTACTATTGTGATCAAAAATGTAATTAATTATGATCCTGAACAATTTAATTATCAACATTGTATTGACCAATACTGCCCCTGTAACGACTGTGTACTGGATCTATAACCAATTTTTTAGTATCGCCCAAAACTAATGTTAAGTATCAAAACAACAGAAGAATAAGTGATTATTACTTTTTAACATAATTGTATATGGATCCGTGTTACAGCAGAAAGTTACCAGATATTAGGAGTAAATTAACGAGTAGGTTAATAATAGTGTTGAGAAAATGATGCAATATGTTGCCGCAAATGTCATCGACCAATTTAAAAGCCTTTGTAAGCAGTTGTGAAATGGTTCTATTATCATTTTTATACCAAATATTATATTGTGATATAGTTCGTTATGTCAAGAGGCTCCAATATATACAGCCATATAGATTTTAAGACATATCGCCCATCCTTAGTTGCTTTATTTAGCGAGTACAGATACGCATTAAGAGTGAAAAAAGAATGAAAAAGTCCATAGGGAGTTAAAAGTGTGAGAAAAAAAGAAAAATACACTCTCTTTGTTTACATCGCTTAATCAACCTGCTCACGTCATGTTTTCAAAAATATATATTTTAACCTTGTATTTTAACCATTTGACAGAATTGTCAGTTTGTTCTTTTTTCGAAAGATTTGCATGAATCTTAAATATCTTAAATGTTAAAGGGTTGGGGTACAGGCATACTTGCCAACACTCCCGTTTTTAGCGGGAGAATCCCGGTATTCAACGCCTGTCCCGACAACCTCCCGGCAGAGATTTTCTCCCGACAAACTCCCGGTATTCAGCCGGAGCTGGAGGCCACGCCCCCTCCAGCTCAATGCGGACCTGAGACTGAGTGGGGACAGCCTGTTCTCACGTCCGCTTTCCCACAATATAAACAGCTTGCCTGCCCAATGAACGGATACGTTAAACAGGACAATACTGCCATCTAATGGATAGCCAACGGAACACTGAAATTCAAGTATTTTTTTTTTTTCTATGTAAATAAAATAAATATATATATATATATATATATATATATATATATATATATATATATATATATATATATATATATATATATATATATATATATATATATATATATATATATATATATATGAAATACTCGAGTTGGTGAATTCTAGCTGTAAATAACCACGCCCCCCCCCCTACCCCCCACCTCCCGATATTGGAGGTCTCAAGGTTGGCAAGTATGGGTACAGGGGTAAAAACAGGCCTGAATATACACAGGATTAGTAATAAAACTAATTTTGATCCATTGTTTTATTTTTAGCTGAGTCCGATTCCAAACATAACAGCAGTTTAATATCATGGGACAAAAAAGTCCCCAATGACTACTATTATAACTAAACATTTTCACTGCACAGTCATTACACAATACAGTACAATCATTCATTCATACATTTTCAAAATTCACGGTTTCATTTTGGAGAAAAATATGGGAAAATATGACTCTTTTTTTATATATATACTAGGGCTGCAACTAACGATTAATTTGATAATCGATTAATCTGTCGATTATTACTTTGATTAATCGATTAATAATCGGATAAAAGAGACAAACTACATTTCTATCCTATCCAGTATTTTATTGGGGGGAAAAAAGCATACTGGCACCATACTTATTTTGATTATTGTTTCTCAGCTGTTTGTAAATGTTGCAGTTTATAAATAAAGGTTTATTAAAAAAAAAAAAAAAAAAAAAAATTTAAATCGGCGCATGCGCATAGCATAGATCCAACGAATCGATGACTAAATTAATCGGCAACTATTTTAATGATCGATTTTAATCGATTTTAATCGATTTTTAATCGATTCAATCGATTAGTTGTTGCAGCCCTAATATATACACTCTTAACTCCATGAGGACTTTTTCGTCCTGGTGGTACTTAAACGGGCTAAAATTGTTTCCCAGAGTATCATCAATACATGAAAGAATTTGAAACAAAAATGTGATGATCTGTCACTTCAACTTTGGTTTCCTTGTTTTGTGTTCATTTCCTGCCAGCGCTCCCATTTGATTTCCATTTCCTGCATGTCTCCTCTGAGCGCTCGTTTTCCTCACCTGTCCCTGATTGGCAGCCCGGCACACGTGGTTGCAGTTGACAATTAGGCTGTTATATATGCCTGCCTCGCCTGTTCCTCAGGGCTCGAAGATGCAGGAACCAGGAGATCGATATGCAGGTAAGAGTCTTACCTGCACATCAATCTCCTGGTTCCTGCATCTTGGGGTCATAACTACTGCAGCTATGCAAGTTCCTGACATAATCCTAGAGCCCTGAGGAACAGGCGAGGCAGGCATACATAGCAGCCTGATTGGCAACTGCAACCAGGTGTACCGGGCTGCCAATCAGGGACAGGTGTGAGGAAAACGAGCGCTCAGAGGAGACATGCAGGAAATGGAAATCAAATAGGAGCGCTGGCAGGAAATAAACACAAAACAAGGAAACGCAAACCAAAGTGAAGTGACATCGTCACATAAAATTCAATATAAAAAAAACCTCCTCGGAAAAAATATGTTACATTTGGAGTAACACAACCAAATAAGGCAGGGATATTCAATTGTTTTGGGGGGGACATTTCCAGAAAGATATTCTGTCACTATTAGTCTTATTTTGTATATTTGGGAGAACTAGCATCCTCTACAGTAGACATTTGATTTTGGGCTATTAAAATGTCAGAGTTACAGGAGCGCTCTGCTGTTTTTAAGGACTTTCTGCAAAAAGCTAGTCAAAGATCATCTCTATAACATTATTATGGTGATTTTAAGAATCTGCTGCAAAAATGTTTGTCCCTCACAAGTTTTTTGAAGTGAACTCGTGGGCCACCAGTTGAAAAGCCCAAATAATAAAAAAGAGAGGACCTAAAATGGAACCTTAAGGAATACCACCAGTAGAACTAAAGAAGTTGAACAAGTGATTACTGACTGCATCTGAAATAAACAAGCTAGTTAGTTACATAAATCACATTTCGAAAAATGTTTTGCCAAAAAGAAGAGACCCTCAAGGGGTGCCTTGAGGAACGCCTTAGTTATTTAAATCACAAGTTCTCACCCCAGTGTTTTATGCTTGTTATCAAGGTTAAAATGTCAATGCAAGGATCTGCCAATGTGTTTACAGTGGTCCAAGTTCCTCCATACAACAGGAACGGTCTAGTGTTTTAGGAATTTTCGGCAAAAATGACAAAAAATGAACTCGGGGAACAATATGGTGTCATTCCAGTATTGGATTTGGCCCCCGGGCCACCAGTTAAATAACCCAGGTCTAAGGGTTAACACATTTCCTAATCTTTATTTTATTCTCTTTTAAAGTTCTACGGTATAGTATCGCAGTACTAATGAATCAAAAACAGTACTATACTATGTTTGAAAAGTACTGGTTCCCGGGCATGATGTCATGTCGTGACATTGCTAGGTTTACGAGCAGAGGAGCATGTTCGGCAGCACACAATAACAGAGTACTTACAAGCAGACACAGAGTGTAGACAGAAAAGGGAGAACGGCCGCATTTTGGCCTAAAAATTAATGATAAAGGTGAAGTTATTACACTGAAACGCCCTCAGGAAGAGATGCTTTAAAACATGGCTGGCTAGTTAGCGGTGAACGTCCATCCGCAGTCGGCAGTGTTTTAGCTACTTCTAAATCACTAATCCTCACCTCCATGGCGACAAATAAAGTACGTTTTTTTATCACTGCAGGACGAGGAATAGCTAAACAGGTTTCACTACACACCGTAGGCGTATACAATAGTTCATCGCTAACAGCAAGCTAGCACCCCAGAATGTAAACAAATGCCATGGGTGGATGTACACCTGACTTACACTGTAATGATACCAAGTACAAGAGCGTATCTAGTCGATATTACTATGATTACATCAATATTTTTTATCGTCACAAAATATTTTTTATTTTATTTTTTTAAATTCATATTATGTTCATAAACTCAGGTAATATGTCCCTGGACACATGAGAACTTAAATTTACGATCCTGTAACTACTTGGTATCGGATCGATACCCAAATGTGTGGTATTATCCAAAACTAACGTAATGCATCCAAACAACAGAAGAATAAGTGATTATTACATTTTAACAGAAGTGTAGACAGAACATGCTAAAAGAGAAAGTAAGCTGATATTAACAGTAAATGAACAAGTAGAATAATAATAATTTTTTACAGCTTGTCCTTCATAATTTTGACAAAATAATAGAATGATAAATGACACAATATGTTACTGGAAACTTCAGCAGACTAATTAGGAGCCTTTGTTCGCTTACTTACTACTAAAAGACAAGTTATCTTGTATGTTCACTATTTTATTTAAGGACAAAATAAAAAAAAAACGTAATGTACTCTAAGATTTTTTGTTAAAATTAAGCCAACAATGCCATTTTTTGTGGTCTTCTCTATTTATAAAAGTATTGAAATCCATTTTGGTACCGGTACCAAAATATTGGTATGGAGACAACCCTATTCTCTTTACAAAATGGCTCCAGAAATCACATATAATAATGCTTTCTGTACATAAACCCATGTCTGTCACATAGGCAAAGATTAGTGGTAGCTTTGTATGCCTTCTGATTATAAACGCAGCCTTATCTCCTTCAGTCTTAAGTAGGCCTAATAATTCTTTATCTTTTCTTCCGCCGCTCTCTGCTCTTTGGTTTATTACGCTCACAGAGCAGCTGGCCTGATTGATCCAAGTGTTCTAACCAGCCGGCGGGCGGATCTTTTTCTTGTTTTATTGGATTGCAGCCGGCCAGTAATTTTGTGTGTTTAACATCAAAGCCTACTTCAAACAGTCCTCTTAGTCGCATTCATCAACTTTACGTTTCTGCCTGATGCCAGGCTGCCATTGTTGTCGGACCCAGGTGATGATTTTTTTAGCACACGTGTGTAATTGTTCCTCTTTCCTCTGTGTCCTCCAGGTCAGTGTCAGGTGATCACTCCTCAGTGTCGCATCCAAAAGTGCACCACCGACTTTGTCTCCCTGACCTCTCACCTCACGCCGGCCGTGGATGACTTCCATGTTGAATTTTGCAAAGCCTTGCGTGCGTACTCGGCCTGCACCCAGAGGACAGCCAAGTCCTGCAGGGGCAATCTGGTCTTCCACTCGGCCGTGCTGGGCATCTCAGACCTAATGAGCCAGAGGAACTGCTCCAGAGACGGCCCCACGTCCTCGACGCACCCCGAGGTCCACCATGAGCCGTGTAACTACTACAGCCGCACCCAGCACGCGCACACACACGCCCACTCGCACGGCCACAATATCTCCCGGGCCGGATTCCTGTTCTGCGGCCTGTTCGGGGATCCCCACCTAAGGACGTTCAAGGACAGCTTCCAGACTTGCAAGGTGGAGGGGGCGTGGCCTCTCATCGATAATACCTATCTGTCGGTTCAGGTCACCAACGTTCCAGTCGTCACGGGGTCCAGCGCCACGGCAACAAACAAGGTAAGATAAGTCGTTTTAGTGCGTATTGTCAAAGTCAAGGCCCGCGGGCCGGATCTATGATATTTGTTTAGTATTAGAACCGGCCCGCAGGCCACAGCCGCCTGCTGCTGTTTTGCACGTACCAATACTCCATCAGTGTTGGCGCTACAAATTTTCAAAATGGGGTCCCAGGAACCCCATCAAGTCATAAAAATGGGGTTCCACAGTAAATTTTTGGGGTCCCACTTTATTTGTAACCGTTTTGAAAACAAATGATAAATTGTTTGAATGTTTGTTTAATTGTTTATTTAGGATCAGCGGCAGGCTAGTCTTCCTGGGGTCCTCATTAAAATATAAGTTACAATAACGTACTCAAGATACAATCATAATACAATAACAATACATCAATTATCATACCTGTATAGGTACACAACAACAAAATATACAGTTAGAACAGTGGTTCTTAACCTTGTTGGAGGTACCGAACCCCACTAGTTTCATATGCGCATTCACTGAACCCTTCTCTAGTGAAAAATAAAAATAAAAATTCTTAATTTAATCTTAATTTATAAATAATAATCATGACATTATGTTATTATATTAAATAAATACTAATAAAGATATATTTTACAAACAGAAAGTTACAGGAATGTACACATGATCCCATGTTTACATCTCATTGTGCAACATGTGAATGTTTTAGTGGGAACTAAATGCGATATCTGAAAGGGGTACAGATTATTTCCAAAGCAGGACCCCCACCCAGACATACAATACTAGTGCACAGCTCATGAAAAACAATATTTTTTGTTATTGCAGGCATGTGATTTGACCACAATGAAAAAGACTGAAAAAACTTCCGGGGGTCTGGGGGACGAAGGCCCCCAGCCAGGTCCCTGGTAGGGGGACAAGGGGGGAAATGCCCCCCGAAGCTCCTGGTTTTTCACCAATTTAACATGCTAAAATTAACAAAGACAGCACCATTTGAAGAAAATATTTTAGTGTTTAAAGACATGAAAACATCATTAATAGAACATACATAACCCAATTATCCTAATGAATCACTGCATATGGTTCAGTCCCAACAGTATTTAGTCACTAATATTTACATCTTGTGTTCATTTCACATCCACAGGTGTCACACTGATCAGTGTTATTATCCACAGTTTATTTACAGTATTACCACATTACTTCAGTTCATGTTATGTAAACATTTAATTATTTTCGCCAAAATAGGATATACATTTATGAAAATAATTAAACATGTTTAGTATTGTTTACTCATATTTGAAAATAGGAAATAATAATAATGTGAGGACACTGACATATTGCATGAAACAAGTGTGAAAATATTTACCTTCAAGATTGTTACACCACTGACAATAGTTTCAAGAGACTACATAAGAACTTAATATTACAAAATAGTATTATATGCAAATTTATTTCAAATAAATTGTTAACTGGAATCAATAATGTGACTCTTTGAATTTCTGTAATTTCATAATATATTTTCACGTGGCTTTTTATTTTTAGAAAAACCCATTTATATTTCGCTAAGCAATAATTGGTTAATATTTAAAACAAACATGCGTATTTCGCAAGCAAATATTTTTTAGCTTACCTCATTATTAACAACCCTGTCTGCAACTGAAGTGGGTTGTTTGGGTGGATCTTTCCTCTCGATGTAAACAAAGTCCATAAGGTTTGCTCACTTTCGGTTGACATCCAAAAGTACCAGCTAGTGAAAAGTTTGTTTTCCTTGCTTCAAGTTGTTTCATAGGTTTTTGGCGTTTCACATGTACTTCCAAAGCCTTGAAACCTCGTGATCCATAGTCAATATTATCATGACACCACGTGCACAAAACCTTTCTGGGACGATCGATTTTCCGAATAAAATCACCGAACAAAGTCGTAACTTTCTTCTTCCAAACAGTATCAGTGATTTCCCTTTCCATCCAGTCCCATCGAAACTTATTTTTGACATGTTTATCAATTTCTTTTACTCGTAAAGCGTCCTTTCTCTCGAGAACCGACATCGTTTACATATGGAAAATGGCCGTAGTAACCATTATGAATGATGACGTTATTAACGTCATCATTCATAAAAGATGTCCTGATCGGTCACAAGGAACATATCGACCAATCAACTACGGCGTAATATAAACTACGTCTCGAATCTTGATTTAGGGTCGGAAAAAGAACGGAAAAACAGGAGATTTTTTTTCTTTTTTCCGCGATTAAAAAAGACGGAATTCCGACTTTAGACGGAAAAATCACATGCCTGTTATTGTCATTGTAAGTGGGCCAAAACACTTATATTAGAAAATAATCTCATGGAAATGACTGCTGTCATTTGATTATAATAATAAAACATTTAACTTGTTATTTAGTCAGGTTTGGGACAGGTGGGGCCACAGTGCATGTGCACGTCTGACGTCGCTCACATGTGCTCCACTGAATGCTCAAGGAGTTTTTACGTTTGCTCAAGCATATGGAAAATTAGAGGGAACATTGTTTGGGGGTATCCATAATACGTCGATAGGGAGAAGTTTTTATTTACACGATTAGTCGGGTGTGTCTTGACCTCTGCTCCGCCGAACCCCTGAGGCCGACTCACCGAACCCCTAGGGTTCGATCGAACCCAGGTTAAGAACCACTGAGTTAGAACCAAGCAAAGGCAAAAACAATGAATGAAAACAGCATCTCAACGCAAATAAATCTTTAGAAGTCTTTTCAATCCTACCTTGCTAGGGGTATTTCTTATATGCAAAGGAAGAGTATTCCACAAAGTAATAGCCCTATACAGTACAGTGACTTCCATGGCGTTGGTTCTTGTGTGTGGCAATGCGAGTAGTCCTTGATATGAGGTTCTGGTGCCGTACCTATGAATGTCAGAACTATAACCAATGTGACTAGCAATGTCTATAGGACAATGGGTAAAAATAACATTTCTTATGAATAACAATAGGTTTTTTGAAAACCTGTTGATAACTTTCGCCCATAAATGTATGCATAATATGCATTATCCTGTAGGGATGATGTTTGATAAGGAATTATCGAGTTTGAGCCTATTATCGAATCCTCTTATCGAACCGATTCCTTATCGATTCTCTTATCGAGTCCAGATAGGTTGTTGTATATGGAAAAAAAAAACACAATATTTGGTTTAACAAAAGCTCACTTTTATTATATAATAAAAAAATAAAATCTAATAAATAAATAAATATTGACTGTTATCCACCTAAAAAAATAAAATAAAATAAATAAATATTGACTGTTGTTACCCAAAGTATATTAAGTGGGATTTTTCAGAGAAACAAATATATACAGTAACACAAAAATAACCTGTCTCTGTGATCACAATAGGTGTATAAATAATAATATAGTGTTAAATAAAATCAGTCCCTTGGGCACAAAACTGAAAATAATACAGCTCTCCAAAAAGTGCACTTCTGCTGCTATTTGACATAACTGTTTGTTATGATGCTTTGACATTTTTGCACTTCATTTCTTTATTGAAAGAAAATTCTATGAAGAGAAAAGTTGTTTGCAAATGTGGTTACAATGCTAAAAAATGAAAAGTCAAAGCTAAAAAAAGAAATACACTTTATTGAGTTAACATTATTTCTTTATAGGGGGAAAAACGTTATGAGCTAGAGATTATAACAACTACACTACCCAGCATGCAACGGGAGTTACGAGCATGCGCGGTAGCCCCGAAAAGTGTTGCATGTTGCCACGCTGTGAAAGTAAACGTCAAGAACTCAGCCAACACGCCTCGTCTGCATTATTTATAATTAGACAGACAACACATCTACAGTGTGATTTTGTTTTGTTTACAAGGAAAGAAAAACAAAAGTTAAAAAAGGGAGATGTGTTGTATATATATGTATGTGCTGCGGTTGTTTTAAGAACGTTGCGACAGCTGCCGTAAAGGAGGTGCGTTGCTAGCCTGGTTGCTATGTTTCCGGTTGGTCGTAAAAGCGTTCGTCATGTGTTTTACCCTGCTAAAATCTCTCAGTAAAGTTATTCGATGGATGATAGCTTTTGTTTTGAACTTTATTACACCTTGGAGCGCTTTTTCCCGTCCATTGTTTTCCTGCTTTCGCTATCTGCGCCTAATGACTGAGCTACGTGACGTCAATTCTTGTGATGTCCCACGAGCATTTCTGGTCGGGACGGGATTCGAATAAATAATCAACTCTTTTCCTTTACTATAGTGGTCTCGATAACGGGTACCGGTTCTCAAAAAGGGATTCGAGTCCGAGGACTCGGTTCTTTTCTTATCAAACAACCGGGAAAACCGGTTTCGAGTATCATCCCTATTATCCTGTTATATCTCACATTCTATATTGTGTTCTGGAAAAAGGTTGTCATAAATGTTACTTTATTCATTGAAAAAATAATACAAAAGAAAATAATTTTTTATGCATATGTAAATGTTTCAGTTATAAACAGTCATTCCCTTTCTTCTTTCCTTCATGGATCTAAACTTTACCGCTGCCGGTATTTTTTCCTATATTTTTATTGTAATATTTTCAGAATGTGTTTGTTCTATTTTTGGCCAAAGTAAGACAAAGAAAACAATCTGATGTTGATTTTATTTTTTTGTTTCAATGCCATGATTTTAATAGTCCGGCTTGGGTGTGGACATATTTTCCTCCAGGCGGCCCCTGAGCTAAAATGAGATTCACTCCCCTGTTTTAGTGGATTGTTTACAATTTTTAAACTTTTAGGAGAGTAAAACACCTATCAGATCGATCGTTGTGATCAGCATATTACCTCGATCAAACATATCGGAAATGTCTGTGACAACAGCCAATCAGAGCCAACCTTATCCCTCTCCATTTTCGGTTACAAGTTACATCAGAAGTAAACCACGAAAAGCAACTGAGGACAGCCTAATAAATGTTAGCTGGGACTCGAGAGTTCTTCCTCCAGGGATGAGGATATTGTTGAGGAAAAAAAGCTACCTCGGCTGTGTGGCGGTGCTTTGGGTTGCCAAAGTGATGTGGAGCAAATCAAGTAGAACCTCGATGTATAAACCTCAATAGACAAACTTTTCTATTTGTGAACAAATAGAAATATGCTTTAGTGTACCAACTTTGACTCAGTGTGCAAACTTTTCGTCCACCCTGTGTTGTGCCCGGCAGCATATGTATTGATTGAGCTCCGGTGCTCATTTAGTTATCACAGCAGAGCTGTACTTAGCTACTGTGCTAGTTTGTGTGCTTTGTAGCTTTTTACTGCATCCTTCTATTTTTGCGATCTCAATGTGAGTCCAAAGAAAGCAATGGAAAAGTGATGTGTGGTTTGAAACATTCAGGAAGTATCCACAGCGTTGTCAATACTGCCTCAGATTGACTGACAAGGTAAAATGGATTTGAGTTCAAGTTAAGGAGTTGTGTGATTTCAAACTGTGAGTGCATCACAGGGTTAGGGACTGTGGGTGTGCGTGTCGGCAGGGCAGCTGAAAATAAGGACAATTCAGCTAGTCATCGTCATTTTGGCTTTTTTATTACATATAAAGTTGATCCATCACCCCCTTGCTATGTCCGCTTTGATATCTTCAAAGTCTGCAAACTTTGATTAAACTACAGACTTTTTTCAAGACAGGAACCGGTTATTCCTGTTTACATTGTTTCTTATGGAGAAATTTGCTTCACCATACACACTTTTCTATTTAAAATCCCTGGTTCTGAACCAAATAAGTTTGTAAATCAGGGTTCTGCTGTACAACACAACACATTTGTTTAATTATTTAAAAAAGTAGCACCCAAGAGAATATACTAAAAGCGTGAAAATGCGAGCAGAGAATGTACAGCTTGCTACTGCTAACAGCACACGTAGCATAATAGCAGTTAAAGGCCTACTGAAATGAATTTTTTAAAATTTAAACGGGAATAGCAGATCCATTCTATGTGTCATACTTGATCATTTCGCGATATTGCCATATTTTTGCTGAAAGGATTTAGTAGAGAAAATCGACGATAAAGTTCGCAACTTTTGCTCGCTGATAAAAAAAACCTTGCCCCTACCGGAAGTAGCGTGACGTCACAAGCGGTAGTGCTGCTCACAATTCCCCGTTGTTTACAATGGAGCGAGAGATATTAGGAGCGAGAAAGTGACGATTACCCCATTAATTTGAGCGAGGATGAACGATTCGTGGATGAGGCACGTTAGAGTGAAGAACTAGAGGCAGTGATGGACGTATCTTTTTTCGCTCTGACCGTAACTTAGGTACAAGCTGGCTCATTGGATTCCACACTCTCTCCTTTTTCTATTGTGGATCACGGATTTGTATTTTAAACCACCTCGGATACTATATCCTCTTGAAAATGAGAGTCGAGCACGCGAAATGGACATTCAGAGTGACTTTTATCTCCACGACAATACATCGGTGACACACTTAGCTACTGAGCTAACGTGATAGCATCGTTCTCAAATGCAGATAGAAACAAAATAAATAAACCCCTGACTGGAAGGACAGACAGAAGATCAACAATACTATTAAACCATGTACATGTAACTACACGGTTACATCAACAGCCATGCTCACCTGCGTTCCAGCGATCGGCGGCGCGACGAAGGACTTCACCCATCATCGACGAAGCTCTTAGCATGAGCTAACGTGATAGCATCTGTCTCAAATGCAGATAGAAACAAAATAAATAAATCCCTGACTGGAAGGATAGACAGAAGATCAACAATACTACTATCAAGAGACACCGAACCAAACACTGGACATGTAAATACACGGTTAATGTGTATTCGACCCCTGTCGAAGCCTAGCAATGCTGTTGCTACAGACGCTAACTTAACAACGGGACCTCGTCAGAGCTATGATAAAAACATTAGCGCTCCACCTACGCCAGCCAGCCCTCCTCAGCTCATCAACACGCGTGCTCACCTGCGTTCCAGCGTTTGACGATGCGGTCGGCGGCCCGGAGACGTAGGAAGTCAAGGTGAGTTCGCCGCTAGCGCGTCTGCTATCCAAGTCAAAGTCCTCGTTGTGTTGCTACACAACCTACAACGTTCTTCTTTGCAGCCTCCATTGTTCATTAAACAAATTGCAAAAGATTCACCAACACAGATGTCCAGAATACTGTGGAATTGTGTCGAAGAAAACAGAGCTCTGTGTATTGTGTCCAATATGGTCCAAACACTTCCGTGGATCTCGCGACGTCACGCGCATACGTCACCCTCCAAAGGCGTTTTGAACCGGAAGTTTAGCGGGAAATTTAAAATTGCACTTTATAAGTTAACCCGGCCGTATTGGCATGTGTTGCAATGTTAAGATTTCATCATTGATATATAAACTATCAGACTGCGTGGTCGGTAGTAGTGGGTTTCAGTAGGCCTTTAAAGATGATGCACATTTGCAAGTAGCATTTCTGGTATGTTTACATTTTAAAACATTATCATTATCCCTAAGGAGGCAATTTGTTTATGTTGGCATAGACTATGATATATCGAAATGGGCAGAATGAATCCCTATTCGGAACATTCCTAATGATGGTAAACAAATGGTTTGCCATATATCACCCAGCCCTACTCAAGCAGTAGAGTTTTGTTTTGCTCAGTAAAGTTGATAGCGCGCTCTCTAAGTCGTACAATTTGTAATTCAAACAACATTTTTAAGTAAATACCTTTCTAAAGTCACACAAAAAACTACTGTATATCTCAAATTGCTATGTGGCATTACGTCACACATGCCTGACTTCCTAAATAATGATTCCGTTGCTTTTTTTGTGGCTTTGTATGTTTTGTGATGCGGCCACAGTAGAATAACAGTTTTTTTTTTACCTTGATAAAATGTGACGATTACCATTGATCGAGATATTGAACTTAGGCAATATGGATGTCATAAAATGCTCAAATTATAGCCGAGAGGTTGGTTTACTTACTGTAAACCACAACATGGACAGGTTGTTAACTAGAGGCAGGCAATAATTGGATAGAGGTTATTTCCAAAATCTGAAAACACATTTTATATAACAACTTTTTTTCTTTTTTCTACTTTAATGTTTTGGAGCTACGGAAAAACTGTAATAGCGGCGAAGCGCAAATGGCTGAGTTCATTGCAAACAACCAAAGGAAGACACTTGAGAGTTACACCAACAGTTGAATTGCAACATTTTACAGTACAGGTAATCAATTATGATGCTTCAAATGAAGCTACTGCCAGAGTTGATCAAAACAACACCAGTAGGTTGCCTACAGCCACAGTTGTCAATGCTAATTTCATGTGGACCAAATGCATATTAGAGACCCCAGCAGTTATTTTCTTTTGGTGGTATACAGTACAGGCCGAAAGTTTGGACATACCATCTCATTAAATGGGTTTTCTTTATTTTCATGACTATTTACATTGTAGATTGTCACTGAAGGCATCAAAACTATGAATGAACACATGTGGAGTTATGTACTTGTGAAATAACTGAAAACATGTTTTATATTCTAGTTTCTTCAAAATAGCCACCCTTTGCTCTGATTACTGTTTTGCACACTCTTGGCATTCTCTCGATGAGGTGGTTTTCACTTCACAGGTGTCATAGTTTTGATGCCTTCAGTAACAATCTACAGTGTAAATAGTCATGAAAATAAAGAAAACACATTGAAATAAGAAGGTGTGTCCAAACCTTTGGCCTGTACTGTATATCATCTTACAGTTAGTTTACAATTGTATTGTTTTATTGTTTTGTATGGCGAGTTGAATCTTATACAAGACATCACCTGCAAAGTTAATAAAGGATTTATGATAGTGATCGTTAACTTTGAGGTTATAATGTTTTAAGGATGTAATAGTCCTGTATAATGATAAACCGCAATAAAAGTTCCCAGGGTAAGTATTACCGTTTTAAATTAAAATGATCATAAAACTGTGATTGATAACACTGATAATCTCACAGACCGGTGACACTGCCTATTTGCTAGAAAAGCAGGATAGCGCTAGCTAGCTTTAATGCTAACATGAAAACAAGAGCAGTTAACGTCGTTCTCCATTGAAAAACAACATTCCCTGATTTCAACTTGTACAAACACATCGCTTTAACTGTGTACATTAAACCTACAGGCTTTGCTCTCTAAGCAGAGAGATCGAGCGATACTCGAAGCAATATGATAACAAGAAGTGAATTTACGTGACGTCACATAAATTGGACGTGACACACCCAACACACATTTTCTTCATCATGAAAGATGACCAAAACGTTTTCAAGTTAAAACAAAATAAGATAAACATATTTCATCACTCAAATAAAAATAATATGGCTATTAAATAGCCGCAACAATTTTACTATTTAACTAAATTCTTCTGCCAAAAAAGCATATTGTGTGGCTATTTATTTATTGTATTTTTAAAAAAAAAAATAAAACTTGGTTTTAAGTGTGTATGAGTATTTTTGGAGCGCTTGCAACAATACCGAGATAATTTTGGTGACATTGACCGTGATATGAAATTTCCACATGGTTACATCCTTGTACTGTGTGCAGTATGACAATATACAAGCACAAAACAATGTTACACAGTATTTACTTTTTTTGTTACTGGCTTTATTATAGGAGCAAGACAATATCTCCTTTCCATTCCCTGTATCATATAAAACTGATGATTTTGGGCACACTTGGTGGGTTTTTTAACTCATTTGGCATTAGAACTGCAACAGTTAAATCCAAAGCTTTAATTTATTTTCTGTTGCTTTGATTAATCGTTTAATGACTGTAACTAATAAAAATGTGACGCTCGGGTCGCATGACGGCGATTATTGGCGTGTTCCCAGTAGACCGAGGAGACAAGGTGCAGGTAAATAACTATTTAATGTAATGACAAACAAAAGACGGGTACTGTTTCGAAGGGCACCGAAGAATAGGGAAGGCTATACAAAAACGAAACTAAAACTGACAGGTTGCAAAATAACAAAACGGAATGCTGGAACACAGCAAAACTCACGGCAGGAGGAAAGAGCGTCCACATGAATGACTATACATCAGACTTGGGCAAAATACGGCCTGCGGCCCGTTAAGATTTTCAATCCGGCCCGCCGGACGTTCTGCATAATTTTGCCGCCATTATGATGTGTTTTTAAATGACCGTAAGTCTTGAACTATAGAAAGTATTTCAATGGTTAAAATCTGCGCTTTTGAGTGTTATACGAGTTATTACAGTAACGTACGTCACAGCAGCTCAGACGAGGAACAAACCAGAGTGGGCGGGGTTTGTTTTCAGAGGAGCCAGCCCGATATCTGCGGAAGCAGATTTTTACGTGATAATATATCATAATGTAGGTGTTTATTACACTTTACGATGTTCATATGTTGTTAATATTCAGTGTTTTATTGTTCATAGTTGATATTGTAAATCGCATTTTCTTTATTTTCATGTACATTTTAGGTGTCCCATTCAGTAAAAAACTGTGAAATCCCATTCCATTTTTTTTTTCTCAACGAGCTGTTGCAAGGAATTTAGGTACCTATACACTCATTTCACCCCTTGATGAGTGCCAGTGATATTGATGATATTACGGACCGTAGATGGTGAAATCGATAAATTCCTTGCAATAGCTCGTTGAGAAATCCATCCATCCATCCATCCATCCATCCATCTTCTTCCGCTTATCCGAGGTCGGGTCGCGGGGGCAGCAGCCTAAGCAGGGAAGCCCAGACTTCCCTCTCCCCAGCCACTTCGTCCAGCTCTTCCCGGGGGATCCCGAGGCGTTCCCAGGCCAGCCGGGAGACATAGTCTTCCCAACGTGTCCTGGGTCTTCCCCGTGGTCTCTACCGGTCGGACGTGTACTAAACTCCTCCCTATTTTAGACTTGATAAACAAGTCAATGGCGTTTTAAAATCGTGTTTTTATCATCTTCGTCTTTTAGTAAAGGTAAAACCGTTTTTATCTTTTAACCTTTTTGAACAAGTCGTGCATGCTTTTATTTCAAGTCGCTTGGACTACTGCAATGCACTTTATGCTGGCATTAGCCAAAAAGCTCTCTCCCGGTTGCAGTTAGTCCAGAACGCGGCAGCACGACTTTTAACAGGACCAGGAAACGCGAGCATATAACCCCAATTCTTGAGAGTTTGCACTGGCTTCCTGTTCATTTTAGAATTGATTTTAAAACATTGCTGTTTGTTTTTAAATCTTTACATGGACTGGCACTTCAGTATGTCTTGGACCTCATCCAAATTTACACTCCTGCGCGCGCTCTGAGGTCCGAGAGCCACCTCCTGCTCGTGGTGCCCAAGACGAGACTTAAAACCAGGGGAGACAGGGCCTTCTCTGTGGTTGGCCCTAAGCTCTGGAACACTCTGACGTTCCATGTTCAAACTGCTTCCACAGTGGAGTGTTTTAAGTCTCGTCTTAAGACCCACTTTTATTCTTTGGCTTTTAACACTACGTGAGTTGTGTGGTCCTCTGTCCTATGTTGTCCTCTGTGGTTTTTTGTTTTTTTTAAAGGCCTACTGAAACCCACTACTACCGACCACGCAATCTGATAGTTTATATATCAATGATGAAATCTTAACATTGCAACACATGCCAATACGGCCGGGTTAACTTATAAAGAGACATTTAAAATTTCCCGGGAAATATCCGGCTGAAACGTCGCGGTATGATGACGTATGCGCGTGACGAAGTCAGTTTAACGGAAGTTATGGTACCCCGTAGAATCCTATACAAAAAGCTCTGTTTTCATTTCATAATTCCACAGTATTCTGGACATCTTTTGCAATTTGTTTAATGAACAATGAAGGCTGCAAAGAAGACAGTTGTAGGTGGGATCGGTGTATTAGCAGCGGACTACAGCAACACAACCAGGAGGACTTTGTTGGAGAGCAGACGCGCTAGCCGGCGACCTCACCTTGACTTCCTACGTCTCCGGGCCGCCAAACGCATCGGGTGAAGTCCTTCGTCCTTCCGCCGATCGCTGGAACGCAGGTGAGCACGGGTGTTGATGAGCAGATGAGGGCTGGCTGGCGTAGGTGGAGAGCTAATGTTTTTAGCATAGCTCTGTGCGGTCCGGTTGCTAAGTTGCTAAGTTAGCTTTATGGCGTCGTTAGCACAGCATTGTTAACCTTCGCCAGCCTGGAAAGCATTAACCGTGTATTTACATGTCCACGGTTTAATAGTATTGTTGATTTTCTATCTATCCTTCCAGTCAGGGGTTTATTTTTTTTGTTTCTATATGCAGTTAAAGCACGATGCTATCACGTTAGCTCGTAGCTAAAGCGTTTCGCCGATGTATTGTCGTGGAGATAAAAGGCACTGAATGTCCATTTCGCGTTCTCGACTCTCATTTTCAAGAGGATATAGTATCCGAGGTGGTTTAAAATACAAATCCGTGATCCACAATAGAAAAAGGAGAGAGTGTGGAATCCAATGAGCCAGCTTGTACCTAAGTTACGGTCAGAGCGAAAAAAAATATGTGTTTCACTGCATTCTAGTCCGTCACTCTAACGTTCCTCGTCCACGAATCTTTCATCCTCGCTCAAATTAATGGGGTAATGGTCCGAATCGCTCTAGCTGCGTTGAAAACAATAGGAAAATATGAGGGAGTGAACAACTGACAACGTCACGCTACTTCCGGTAGGGGCAAGGGTTTTTTTTTATCAGAGACCAAAAGTTGCGAACTTTATCGACGTTGTTCTATACTAAATTCTTTCAGCAAAAATATGGCAATATCGCAAAATGATCAAGTATGACACAGAATGGATCTGCTATTCCCGTTTAAATAAAAAAAATCATTTCAGTAGGCCTTTAAATACATTTTGATTTCTATTTACTGTTTTAATTGGTTTTACCCTTTAAAAATAATTGTTTATCATATTTATTTTTATATTGTTTTTATATTGTTTTTATATTTATTTATTTTTTGTTTTTATTCAGTCATTGGTGGAACATAATATTGTTTTTAATATTGGTTTTTTATATTGTTTTTGACATGGCTGTGCAGCACTTTAAAAACATTGTTGTTGTTTAAATGTGCTATATCAATTAAGTGGATTGGATTGGATTGGATAGGGAGGGTGGCATCCTGACCAGATGCCCGAACCACCTCATCTGGCTCCTCTCGATGTGGAGGAGCAGCGGCTTTACTTTGAGCTCCCCCCGGATGGCAGAGCTTCTCACCCTATCTCTAAGGGAGAGCCCCGCCACCCGGCGGAGGAAACTCATTTCGGCCGCTTTTAGCAGTGATCTTGTCCTTTCGGTCATAACCCAAAGCTCATGACCATAGGTGAGGATGGGAACGTAGACCGACCGGTAAATTGAGAGCTTTGCTTTCCGGCTCAGCTCCTTCTTCACCACAACGGATCGATACAGCGTCCGCATTACTGAAGACGCAGCACCGATCCGCCTGTCGATCTCACGATCCACTCTTCCCTCACTCGTGAACAAGACTATGAGGTACTTGAACTCCTCCACTTGGGGCAGGGTCTCCTCCCCAACCCGGAGATGGCACTCCACCCTTTTCCGGGCGAGAACCATGGACTCGGACTTGGAGGTGCTGATTCTCATCCCAGTCGCTTCACACTCAGCTGCGAACCGATCCAGTGAGAGCTGAAGATCCTGGCCAGATGAAGCCATCAGGACCACATCATCTGCAAAAAGCAGAGACCTAATCCTGCAGCCACCAAACCGGATCCCTCAACGCCTTGACTGCGCCTAGAAATTCTGTCCATAAAAGTTATGAACAGAATTGGTGACAAAGGGCAGCTTTGGCGTAGTCCAACCCTCACTGGAAACGTGTCCGACTTACTGCCGGCAATGCGGACCAAGCTCTGACACTTATCATACAGCGAGCGGACCGCCACAATCAGACAGTCCGATACCCCATACCCTCTGAGTTGAGAAATGTTGTTCTTAAACTGTTGGACAATTTGCTCACGCATTTGTTCACAAAGTGGTGACCGTCGTCCCATCCATAAGCGTTTGACGAGCATTCCTCAACTTTCTCAGTCTTTTTTGCCTCTTGTGCCAGCTTTTTTTAAACATGTTGCAGGCATCAAATTCCAAATTAGCTAATATTTGCAAAAAATAACAAAGTTTTCCAGTTCGAACACCAAGTATCTTGTCTTTGCAGTCTATTCAATTGAAAAAGGTTGAAAAGGATTTGCAAATCATTGAATTCTGTTTTTATTTACAATTTACACAACGTGCCAACTTCACTGGTTTTGGGTTTTGTATAAAAAAAAGACCAAATTTATTCTAAAATATGTGGAGTATGATTTTAAATAAGACCATATTTTATCTGAGTTTTTGTGAAATCGCAATATTTGAAGGGCAATCTAGCGAGGGATGACGGTTCTTGTGTCACTGTGTCTTTATGTGTGTCCGCCAGTCATCCTCAGAGGTGTGAGGCCAACATCTCCGTCTTGTGACTGTCTCTTGTGACTGAGGCAGTGTTGAAAAAAACCCTAACATGGTTAATGGATCAACATAGCCTGAGCGTAGAATGCCAGCGTGTGAAAGGACCCACTGTTTGCCGCGCTGCGTGTGCGTGTGTCTCGCCTGGCACTCAGCATGTGTGCGGCGACGTATGCAGACGCTTGTCCTTGTATGACAACAAACGCACAAACATCGTGAACGACCTGTGGTGATGTTTTAGAAACATAAGGTGGTCCCTGGACTGTCGTTAATTCACTATCCTCAGTGCAGTGTTTTTCAACCACTGTGCCGGGAGATATTGTCTGGTGTGCCGTGGGAAATTATGCAACTTCACCTAATTGGTCCAAAAAATATGTTTTGCAAATCAATCATTATAATCTGCACATAATGTGCCGTTGCTTAGTGTCTGTGCTGTGTAGAGCTCGGCAGGGTAACCACGTAATACTCCATGTCAGTAGGTGGCAGCAGGTAGTTAATTGTTTTGTAAAAGTGGGAATGTGTCGGGTGAGACGAGGATGATTTGTTGTGATCCCAATATGCAGACCACAGCGGGAGGCAGTGTGCAGGTAAAAAAAAGGAATGTAATGCTTAAAACAAAAATCAACAAAAGGGAAAGGAAAAAGCAATGGCTATGCAAAACGAAAGTAAAACTGAACTGGCTACGAAGTTAACAGAAACAGAATGCTGGACGACAGCAAAAAATTACGGCGTCCACAAAGTACATCCGTACATGGCATGACAATCAACAATGTTCACACAAAGAAGGATAGCAACAACTTAAATAGTCTTGCTTGGGAATAGCGCTCAAAGGAAGACATGAAACTGCTACAGGAAAACACCAACAAAACAGGAAGGGCCCCCAAAATAAGAGCGTAAGACAAGAACTAAAGCACTACACACAGGAAAACACCAACAAATTCAAAATAAGGCACGACGACCTGGTGGAGTTTCATTTTTTAACGTTTTCTGCTGGTGGTGTGCCTCCGGATTTTTTTATGAAAAAAATGTGCCTTGCCTCAAAAAAGGTTGAAAAACACTGCATTAGTGAGTCAGACATATACACACACACACACACACACACACACACACACACACACACACACACACACACACACACACACACACACACACACACACACACACACACACACACACACATATATACATACACACAGACACAACACACAATAGCAAATAGTATAGTTGCTGCACGGTGGACGTCTGACCTTGTACCATTGGTGGGGCAAGTTATTACTCACAATTAGTACGAGCACACACACACACACACACACACACTGACAGGCCCTCCAAGCTTAATGGCCTAACAGGGCTCATGCCTCACTGCTGTCATGTGAACAAAGCCGCCATTCACCGGAACTATGATGCTAACACTCGCTGTAATGCTCACGCCACACCCTTGTGCACGCCGCTACTTCCTCTCACAACTGCAGTCTTGTGTGTGTGTGGTGAGTTTTATGTGTGTTTGTGTGTGTGTGTGTGCACGTGTGCCTGCATGTTTGCATAGCTGTGTCAAATTGCAACTTGTTAAAAACTAATTTAGCCATTTCTCAAGTGTGTAATGGATGAGTGTTAATATATGGGCCAAGAGAGCGAGGGGGCAGGGGACTTTTTAGCATACCTCCAAAATTAAATATAGTAAAAGTCAAAGAAATTAGTGCTGTCAAAGGACTATGAGCCGCTACTTTTTTTAACCCTTTCAACCGAACAGCTTGTAAAACGGTGCAGCTAATTTATGGATTTTTCATAATGTTTTGCTTTCAACAAATCCTGTATTTTTCGGACTATAAGGC
This sequence comes from Entelurus aequoreus, assembly GCF_033978785.1. Taxonomy (NCBI): domain Eukaryota; kingdom Metazoa; phylum Chordata; class Actinopteri; order Syngnathiformes; family Syngnathidae; genus Entelurus; species Entelurus aequoreus. The sequence goes on from NC_084736.1 coordinate 46,679,730, forward strand.
ACAATTAAAATCCTTTCATTTTTTTCAAAACTCAACGGTGCGCCTTATAACCCGGTGCGCCTAATGTACGGAATAATTTTGGTTGTGCTTACCGACCTTGAAGCTATTTTATTTGGTACATGGTGAAATGATAAGTGTGACCAGTAGATGGCAGTCGCACATAAGAGATACGTGTAGACTGCAATATGACTCAAGTAAACCACACCAACATTTTATATCAATCAATCAATCAATCAATGTTTATTTATATAGCCCTAAATCACAAGTGTCTCAAAGGGCTGTACAAGCCACAACGACATCCTCGGTACAGAGCCCACATACGGGCAAGGAAAACTCACCCCAGTGGGACATCAATGTTCTATTGAAAATATAGAACATTACACACGGCGCTCAAAAATCAATCAACATGTTTTAGTACCACTTTGGTAAGCTATGAAGCCGCACCACTTTATGGATTGCACTATGCTTCAACATACGAGTATTATTATGGTGTGTGTATAAGGTGAAATATATTATCTGGTGTTTTGTTTCGCGATACAGTATTATGCAAAAGCAACTTTTCTTACCTTCTGGTACCTGCTGATCTGTATTTGGGATCCGCATAAATCCTAAAAAATTGTGCGCGTCCACCTTTGTAGTCCATGTCGACACCGTAGTCGATAAGCTTCTTATTTTTCTCTATCTTCTTGTTATGGGACATTCATCCTCCGCTGTTGCCATTTCTAATATAAAGTAGCGTAAAGTTCTAACTTATATCTGTCAGTAGACTCGCCATTAAAGCACTAAAACATACCGGTGTAGTGAGTTTACATAATTCACCAAAGGAACTTTAGTTATTAGAGAGTTCCGGTCAGACGGTTTTTCACGGGACACTTTTCCAGCGTTGTTGTTGCACTAGTGAGCCACGGATGCGGAGATGCTGCTCCGTTATTGATTTAAGTAAAGTCTGAATGTCATTAAAACAGTTAGCTCCATCTTTTGACACTTCTTCCACTCCCGTCCTTGCACGCTACACCGCTACAACAAAGATGACGGGGAGAAGACGCTGTCAAAGGTGAGCCACGTAAATAAGACCGCCCACAAAACGGCGCATCCAGAAGCGACTGTCAGAAAGCGACTTGAAGATGATCTGTAAAAAATAATCTGTGCAACATTTTGACCAAAGAACCACCATTACATGTTATGTAGACCACAAGGAAGTATTTTCCATTTAGACAAAAAAAAAGACCCCTTTAATGCGCCCTTTAATCCGGTGCGCCTTTTGTATGAAAAAAGACCTGAATAGACCCGCTCATCGGCAGTGTGCCTTATAATCCGGTGCGCCCTATGGTCCGGAAAATACGGTAGTTTTCAACACCGACAGAGACACTACAAAAGGTGTGTTAGTGTTTGTGCTATGGCGCAAAGTTCGCTCACTGCAGGAGCTGCGGGTTGAAAATGTACATCCTGTTTCCTGCTTTGAACTGGAAGTGTAACCGTCCATAGCGTTTTTTTGTTTTTTTTCGAAAGCATTCTTCATTCTACTAAACTGTCCCATGTGTGATGTCTGTTGGAGTGTTTTCATGTGTGTGTGTTAGTATGGTTGGGGGGGTGAGAATAAAAAATCAGTCTAAGCCTGGGCCACTGGAGAGGGGGTCCACACTGAGGCCAAGGAAGAAAAAAAAAGTTTTTAGCTGATTGGGGAGCTGGCTTCCGCAGCTAGTTGGTCCATGACGATGACTTCTGTTTTGTTTGATCATCCGTTTTACTGCCGTGTTACAGGCACCAATTAGAAACAATTAAAGTATGTAAAATAACATTTGCAAATACCTAATTTCACACTGTATAGATCTGTGGTTAATATTGGTAAAAAGATTTTTTTCTTCTAAAATTTGGTGGCTGCAGCTTAAATACGGGTGCGCTCTACAGCCTGGGAACATACGGTAGATTAATCCCACTATTGTATATGGATTAATCATTAATAATCACAGGTTATTACTTGCTTGCCTAAATTACATTAATTTAAAGAAGACCACAATATTTTCAAACAAATGTTGTATTGTCAGATCATTTTTTTAAATGTTTTACTTGAATGCATGTATTTTATTTGCTCAGAACTTGGCAACAGTTGTATCTATCCAATGTTAAGGTAAAGGAACATGTACAGTCAAACTAAACTGTGTTATTAACCTGCATAGATACATGATTAATACGATAATTTTTTGTGATTAATCACAGGAGTTAACTTATTATTTTTGACAGCCCTAGTTTTAATGCTCATTTTCAACAACCCTGTTAAACATTAAATGGACCCTACAAATGCATTTTGGACTGCACCAAACAGGAAATAGCTCTATTTGTACTTTTCATTAACTCCAGAGCAATGCAATCATGCATCATTAATGATACATTCCTTCTATAACTGAATCATGTCAATATAATATATGCAACTGAACGTTTTGTGAAACCAGGCTATAACTTACCATTGTAAGTTAAGAATACTAACACAGCTAAAAGGTAAAGAAAAGAGAGAGTCGGTCTCCTCTTTGCAGCTTTAACAGCTTTCTATGTGACGTTGAAGTAATGTATTATTGTATTTATTCCAAATGGGACAAAGCCTATTCATTGACGTGAGCACATTTGTCACAGGTTTGTGTGTGCGAGCGCAATCCATTGAGCGAATCTGTCTTAATGTATATGCAGAATATATGATGATTACCAGAGCGCCCACAACACTGCGAGGAGGAGATGCACATATAATCATTTAGCACTCGTAACGTGATTCATCAAGACTGAAACTGTTGGCGGTCTCTGTTTTTGCATCTACATTTTGCACGTTTTAAAGTATGTGCAAACTGGCACAGTTACGCATAAATGGCTTTGAGAAAGGAGGTGATGGAGAGAGAATAAAATTTGGACACACCTCATTCAATGCATTTTCTTTATTTTCATGACTATTTACATTGTAGATTGCCACTGAAGGCATCACAACTATGAATGAACACATGTGGAGTTATCTACTTAACAAAAAAAGGTGAAATAACTGAAAACATGTTTTACATTCTAGTTTCTTCAAAATAGACACCCTTTGCTCTGATTACTGCATTACACACTCTTGGCATTCTCTCGATGAGCTTCAAGAGGTAGTCACCTGAAATGGTTTTCACTTCACAGGTGTGCTTGAAGCTCATCGAGAGAATGCCAAGCGTGTGCAAAACAGTAATCAGAGCAAAGGGTGGCTATTTTGAAGAAACTACACTAAAAGTTTCTCCTGCTTTCGAGATAGTTTCTCGTGCACGTGAGATGTTTTCCCGTGAGCACAAGAACCATATCTAAAAAATGTTTTTCCCCATGTCCCTATATGTTTCTCTTAAAAAAATGTCCCTTTAGGGCCCCCGTAGCATTCCAATGATAGGTTGAAGGTTTGTTTTGGAGCACATTATAGAAAGCACGCAGGACATATTAAAAAAAGGAGAAATAAAAAATATATATTTTCCGCTCTAAACCCTTCCAATCATATGTGCACTGGATCTCAGAAAAGGACCTACAAAAAAATACAAAATAAAATATATAAAAAATTAATTAGAAAAATAGTAAAGAAGAAAAGAGCCTGCATTGTTGGAAGTACAGAAGTATTCAAAACGTCTTGTTGTGATAAATGATTTAAGATTGAAAGTGAACCGATGAATCGAACCTTCACTGATAGAGTAAAAGGTGTGTTTAGTTCGTATGGTTAGTTCAGGGTCTCATTATAAAATATGATTTCTTAATCAGTCATATTTTGACATGGTCTCTTCCTTACCTATAGATCACCGTTATCTTCAAGCCGTACGAGGGCTGCACAGAGCAGAGGGTCTACCAGGCCGTAACAGACAACATTCCTGCCGCCTTCGACGACGGCACAGTGAGCAGCGGCGACCCCATCCACGTGTCCGCGGGGGCCGACGGCGCCAGCGGGAAAGTGAGGGCCCTGTGGATCTCAGAGCGCAGCCCGGGCCACCACGTGGAGCTGCACGCCGGCTACATCGGCGTCACGGTGATCGTCCGACAGCTGGGCCGCTATCTGACCCTGGCGGTGCGGATCCCGGAGGAGATGGCTCACGCCTACGACGACACGCAGGACCTGCAGCTGTGTCTGAACGGCTGCCCCAGAGGGGAGCGCATCGACCAGGGCGGCCACTTGCCCCTGTCCCCACCCTCAGTCGGGCTGCAGCTCCAGCGCCCGCACGGGCCGAGATACTCCACCCAGATCCAGTTATCCTCCCACGACGGCAGGCAAATCTTCACCACGGACGCCGCTAAGGATCGCTGTCGGGAGCAGCTGGAGGTGCAGGACATTTACTTCCACTCCTGCGTGTTCGATCTCCTCACCACGGGGGACGCTAACTTCACAGTGGCAGCGTACAGCGCCCAGAAGGACATGGAGAGTCTTCACCCGCACAGGGACAGGTGGAGGATCTACCCCAGAGGTTCCTCCACCTCCACCTTGCACCCTCATGGTCGACCTTTGCGACTCTTCACTTTGCTCCTGCTGTGTGCTCTCAGCGCTCTGTAGGAGTCCTTTTGCCCGCCTGTACAGAACGTGCACTAGAGACTAGTTTTTGACTCAGCACTGATGTTGACGACTGCTTCCTCTCTCAACAGGAAGTCAGACGATTACTGGGACTATTTTGTACTGGTAAACACTTTCTTTATCTTTAGATCAGATGCCAGTGACTTAAATGTTGCTGTGTAGGTATGTAAATACTTTAATACTGGCGGCCCCCGGAATGACACCATACCGGCACCACGAGTTCAGTTCAAACCGCGGGAGACAAATTCCTAAAAACACAAGAATCGAGGAACTTGGACCACCATAAAGACATTGGCAGGTCCTCGCATTGAAATGTTAACCTTGCTAGCAAACATGGAGCACTCGGGTCCAAACTTATGAGATCCATAACTGAGGCGTTCCTCAAGGCACCTCTTTAAGTCCTCTCCTTTTTTGGCAGGTACAATTATTTTCATAATGTGATTTATGTAACTCGGGTGTTGATGTAACTTATTTACTTCAGATGCCGTCAGGAGTCATTTGTTGGAACTTCTTTTCCCATTCTAGCGGTGTTCCTCAAGGTTCCATTTTAGGTCCTCTCTTTTTCATCATTTGGGCTATTCAACTGGCTGACTGCCTGTGAGTTAAGTTCAAAACCTGGGAGACAAACATGTTTGCAGCAAATTCCTAAAAACACTAGAGTGCTCCTGTTGTGTAGAGGAACTTGGCCCACTGTAAACACACTGGCAGATCCTTGCATTGACATTTCTTGCTAGCAAACATAGAACGCGGGTCCAAACTTGTGATTTACACAACTGAGGCGTTCCTCAAGGCACCCCTTTAGGGCCTCTACTTTTTGGCGATTTGGTTTTTCGTGACGTGATTTATGTAACTGAGTTGATACTGTAGCTTGTTCACTTCAAATGCAGTCAGTAGTCAATTGTTCAACTTCTTTAGTTAGATTAGTGGTGTTCCTCAAGGTTCCATTTTAGGTCCCCTCTTTTTTTTATCATTTGGGCTATTCAACTGGCTGCCTGCGAGTTCAGTTCAAGACTTGGGAGACAAACATTTTTGCAGCAAATTCTTTAAAACACTAAAGTGCTGCTGTTGAATAGAGGAACTTGGACCGCTGTGAACACATTGGCAGATCCATGCATTAACATTTTAACCTTGCTAGCAAACATAGAACACCGGGGTCCAATCTTGTGATTTACATACCTGAGGCGTTCCTCAAAGCACCCCTTTAAAGCCTCTACTTTTGGGCGATTTGGTTTTTCGTGACGTGATTTATGTAAATGAGTTGATACTGTAGCTTGTTCACTTCAGATGCAGTCAGTAGTCAATTGTTCAACTTCTTTAATTAGATTAGTGGTGTTCCTCATGGTTCCATTTTAGGTCCCCTCTTTTTTTTTTAATCATTTGGGCTATTCAACTGGCAGCCTGCGAGTTCTGTTCAAGACTTGGAAGACAAACATTTTTGCAGCAAATTCCTAAAAACACTAGAGTGCTGCTGTTGTGTAGAGGAACTTGGGGGCAGATCCATGCATTGACATTTTAACCTTGCGAGCAAACATAGAACACCGTGGTCCAAACTTGTGATTTACATAACTGAGGCATTCCTCAAGGCACCCCTTTAAGGCCTCTACTTTTTGGCGATCTGGTTTTTCGTGACTAAGGTGTTGCTGTAGCTTGTTTACTTCAGATGCAGTCAGTAGTCAAGTGTTCAACTTCTTTAGTTAGATTAGGGGTGTTCCTCAAGGTTCAATTTTAGGTACCCTCTTTTTTTTTAATCATTTGGGCTATTCTATGGTGGCCAATGGAATTTGGTTCAGACTCACATTTTTGCAGCAAACTCTTAAAAACACTAGAGTGCTGTGTCAGAGAGATGATATTTGACTAGCACAGGGGTCGGCAACCCAAAATGTTGAAAGAGCCATATTGGAGCAAAAATACAAAAACAAATCTGTCTGGAGCCGCAACAAATTAAAAGCCATATTACATACAGATAGTGTGTCATGAGATATACATTGAATTGAGATGACTTAAAGGAAACTAAATGAGCTCAAATATAGCTACAAATGAGGCATAATGATGCAATATGTACATATAGCTAGCCTAAATAGCATGTTAGCATCGATTAGCTTGCAGTCATGCAGTGACCAAATATGTCTGACTAGCACTCCACACAAGTCAATAACACCAACAAAACTCACCTTTGTGCATTCACGCACAACGTTAAAAGTTTGGTGGACAAAATGAGACAGAAAAAGAAGTGGCATAAAACCCGTCCTAGAAAGTCGGAGAAAGTTATACATGTAAACAAACTAAGGTGAGTTCAAGGACCGCCAAAATTAGTAGGACAAAATGGCGCTCGCCAAATACTCGAATCAGTGAAGCATGTTTAATACAAACAGTGTGATTTATAACAATTAGGGAGGTTTGTGTCATGTTTGTCCTCCTACAGAAACCATATTGAAACAATTTTTTTTTTTTTTCCCCCTCATTTTTTCCATTTTTCATACATTTTTGAAAAAGCTTCAGAGAGCCACTAGGGCGGCGCTAAAGAGCCGCGGGTTGCCGATCCCTGGACTAGCAGAAGGTCCTTAAAACTCCTGTAACTGACAAAATAAATAGACCCCAAAAAATGTACTTTTTAGAGCAGTGGTCCCCAACCACCGGGCCTCGGCCCGGTACCGGTCCGCACAAGAAATTAAAAAAAAGTTGTTTTAAATTTTTTTATTAAATCAACATAAAAAACACAATATATGCATTATATATCAATATATATCAATACAGTTTGCAGGGATACACTCCGTAAGCACACATGATTGTATTTCTTTATGACAAAAAAAACAACCAAAAACCATAACACCCCCCCCCCCACCCCCCCCCCCCCCCCCCCCCCCACCCCCCACCGGGCCGTGGGACAAATTTTCAAGTGTTGACCGGTCCGCAGCTACAAAAAGGTTGGGGACCACTGTTCTAGAGGACAGTGGTTCTCCAGAAAATACAAACTAATACTTCATTATTAGTGAAGGGAGAAGTCAGGCACCCCGGTCCTTAGCTTTGTGGACGTGTGTGGCCCCGCAAAAATCCAGTTGAATATCCCTGCTTTAGTGTCTTCCTAGCACAGTGTAATAATAACTAGGGATGTCCGATAATGGCTTTTTGCCGATATCCGATATTCCGATATTGTCCAACTCTTTAATTACCGATACCGATATCAACCGATACCGATATCAACCGATATATACAGTCGTGGAATTAACACATTATTATGCCTAATTTGGACAACCATGTATGGTGAAGATAAGGTACTTTTTAAAAAAATATATAAAATAAGATAACTAAATTAAAAACATTTTCTTGAATAAAAAAGAAAGTAAAACAATATAAAAACAGTTACATAGAAACTAGTAATTAAGGAAAATGAGTAAAATTAACTGTTAAAGGTTAGTTCTATTAGTGGACCAGCAGCACGCACAATCATGTGTGCTTACGGACTGTATCCCTTGCAGACTGTATTGATATATATTGATATATAATGTAGGAACCAGAATATTGATAACAGAAAGAAATGGGGGGAGGGAGGTTTTTTGGGTTGGTGCGCTAATTGTAAGTGTATCTTGTGTTTTTTATGTTGATTTGATTAAAAAAAAAAAAAAAAAAAAAAAAAAAACCGATACAGATAATAAAAAAACCGATACCGATCATTTCCGATATTATATTTTAACGCATTTATCGGCCGATAATATGCGTTGCAGGCCGATATTATCGGACATCCCTAATAATAACATTTGCGTTATTTTCTCATTTGATGTGATTTTCATTAGTACCTCAGACAGAGGATGTTTTTATTCATAGAAGCACTTTATTTTGATTTTTCTTGTCTCATTTTAATCCACATCAGTGTTTTTTCAACCTTTTCAGCGACTTATATTGTGTTTTTGCTCGTTGTTAAAAATGCACCAACTGATGGTACTTCTCCTTCTAAGGCAGTTAACGTGAGTTGTTCTCCTTGAATGTACATTAATGACATGTGTGCGGACACGTTTTCTTCTTCAGTCTGGATTTCTGGGTTTGGTAGTTCCTCCGGGAGACGTTTTGCCACCTCTTTGCGAGCAGGCTGCACGTATACGGGCTCATGTTTCTTGTAGTCTAGGTTATTTTTGAGCCAAAGACATGACGGGAGCTTCTCAAGAGGGTCATTTTATGTGGGGGGAAGAACAAACTCTCATCAAACCAGCACCTTCCCCCGTTCTCTGTTTTGAAATGTGCTACTGTAAATTCGCAAAGCTCCACCTTCACTTTTTTATACCTGATCAAAATGTGTAAGCTTGGACAATGAGCCATTATGTCATGTACAATTCGTGTTTGGTTAGCTATAAGCTTTATCCAAATTTTGGTCATGTGATTGCTTATAACACGTGGGAATGTTTTTGTGTGTGGTCATTGATGACATACCTAACTTATTTATGAACTGTAGATTCCTGTATAGAAGCTCCATACTCTTGCTGTATGAATAATTATTTAAAAGTTGTGAGTTGTGATTGTACTGCCACCCAGTGGTGTTATGTTGTCAGTGTGTTATTCAAGGCACTTAAAATGTGGAGGAAAAGGTTAAAAAAAAAAAAAAATGTGTGCAAGTGTTTTATTTTTACCAAACAAAGGAAGTCAAACAGCTTAATTTGTTTAACTAATGTTTGCCTTTTTACGGAAATATTTCAACTGCATGGAGGTCGTGCACTGACTGGCCCATCTGTCACAGCTTATGATAAGATGTGTGGTTTGGCTTCTGCACAACTCCAACTGTCAAAGTTGGCGACACCTGGGATGCAAACCATCAACTGTTGTCGATACCCGCCTTTCCTCTGGATAAAAAAAAAAAATATATATATATATATATATATCCAGAGTTTAAAGATTGGACTTCCAAAAGTAGCAGAACTCATTTTCTGGTGGAGATTTCAGAAAGTCCATCTGCAAGTAAATACATTGTTAATCCTTGAAATACAGTACAGACCAAAAGTTTGGACACACCTTCTCATTCAATGCGTTTACTTTATTTTCATGACTATTTACATTGTAGATTGTCACTGAAGGCATCAAAACTACGAATGAACACATGTGGAGTTATGTACTTAACAAAAAAAAGGGGAAATAACTGAAAACATGTTTTATATTCAAAAATATTAAAACTCATTTGTATACGCTAGCCTTTAAATAGACCCCACTTTTAGACCAGTTGATCTGCCGTCTCTTTTCTGCTCTGCCCCCCTCTCCTGCGTGGAGAGGTTATTAGGTGACCACAGATGATTTGCTAGCTGTTCAAAGTCGGGACCCGGGGTGGACCACTCATCTGTGCATCAGTTGGGGACGTCTCTGCGCTGCTGACTTGTCTCCACTCAAGGCGATCTCCTGCTGGCCCCACTATGGACTGGACTCTCACACTATTAACTAGATCCACTCGACGTCCATTGCACTGGTCGCCCAGGGCGGGGCCCCCACATCTGCGGTCCCCTCAAAGGTTTCTCATTGTATCCCATTGGGTTTTTTCTTGCCCTGATGTGGGATCTGAGCCGAGAATGTCGTTGTGGCTTGTGCAGCCCTTTGAGACACTTGTGATGAAGGGCTATATAAATAAACGTTGATTGATTGATATTCTAGTTTCTTCAAAATAGCCACCCTTTTGCTCTGATTACTGCTTTGCACACTCTTGGCATTCTCTCGATGAGCTTCAAGGGGTAGTCACCTGAAATGGTTTTCACTTCACAAGTGTGCTTGAAGCTCATTGAGAGAATGCCAAAAGTGTGCAAGGCAGTAATCAGAGCAAAGGGTGGCTATTTTGAAGAAACTAGAATATTTTTCAGTTATTTTCCTTTTTTTTTGTTAAGTACATAACTCCACGTGTGTTCATTCATAGTTTTGATGCCTTCAGTGACAATCTACAATGTAAATAGTCATGAAAATAAAGAAAAAGCATTGAAATGAGAAGGTGTGCTGTACTGTACATTTAAAAAAAAATGTAACCACAAAAAACTATTATAGTTTACATCTATATGTATACCAGTACACTGTCATACATCACAATATGTTGTTCGCAACTAATATAAATATTTTAACAGAGACCGAATATCAATAATAACTCCAACAAGGCCATGTAGGACCAGAGAGTCGTGGATCCTAGTCTCAGCTTGAACAGCAGGGAAACAAAGCAGTAACTAGACATTAAGATTCTGGAGTGACCTGTCGACGGCCGAGACTGAGATTTGCCGAGCGACAGCCTCAAAACCTTTCGGATTTGGAAAGTATCTGTAAAGAGCAGCGGACCGAAATCCCAAGATGTGTGTGACCCTGGTTATTGTCGGACCTCTGCACTTACAAAGAAAGGTTTCCCCATTGTGTCATATAGTATTTAGTTCGGGATTTTTTTTGTTGATATTCTATTTTCTTTATATGGGTATGCATCCATCCGTTTTCTATACATTTACAAAACCAGCTGGGGATCAAATAATTATTTCCCCTTCTGTAAATGTGATAATGTACTTCAATGACACAGCGTACCTCAAAGTACAGCAATACCTCAATTTAAGAGTGTTTATAGATAAAAGCTAATTGGTATGATTTAAGTTAGGAGCATCTCCGCCATTAGTTGGTGTAGCAAATTTCACAGTGAACCACGTAAGATCCGCCCAAAACATCTGGTCTTACTTGCTAGCATTAGCTTAAAGCTAAAGATAGACATAATTTGTGTTCCAACCATGGAAAGGAAGTGTGAAGTAGAGTGCTGGGGAAAAGAAGTAGATAATATTAATTAAAATAAAGAAAGAAATAATCAAAATCATGACCGAGCGTTTCGCCAATTTGGTGAAGCAATCCGAGCGAATCGCTGCACCATACTGAGGCAGAATGAGTTTAAAGCCAGCCAAGGATGTTAAAATGATACCTGAACGATGGACATGTATCCATGAAAGTATGGCAAAGCTGCTGATGGTGTGTTTGACGGAGGACGGAGGTATTGCAAAAGTCCACTCTTCAAGGTAAATGTTGCATGTTATTATTACAGGACTTCATAAAACTACTGTAGTTGTTAATAGTACATTATTTTGTATTGTTTGTATACAATATTTATTATCAAAAAGTGTGAACAATTTGCTCACGCATTTGTTCACAAAGTAGTGACCCTCGCCCCATCCTTGTTTGTGAATGACTGAGAATTTCATGGAAGCTGCTTTTATACCCAATCATGGCACCCACCTGTTCCCAATTAGCCTGTTCACCTGTGAGATGTTCCAAATAAGTGTTTGATGAGCACTCCTCAACTTTCTCAATTTTTTTGCCACTTGTACCAGCTTTTTTGAAACATGTTGCAGGCATCAAATTCTAAAGAGCTAATATTTGCAAAATATAACAAAGTTTTCCAGTTTGAACGTTAAACATCTTGTCTTTGCAGTCTATTCAATTAAATATAAGTTGAAAAGGATTTGCAAATCATTGTATTCTGTTTTCATTTACGATTTACACAACGTGCCAACTTAACTGGTTTTGGGTTTTGTACAATGTATGAGTGTAGAATGTTTTCTTACCACTTTCTAACAGCGTGCGCTGTCACCACACAGTTAAAAACAAGAAGCTTTAAGAGGAGCAGCCTCAAGATGAAGACCATCACCGTGTTGGTCCATACTGCAGCATCTGGAATGTGCCAGATTACACAATATTTAATAGGAATTGTTTGCTTGTTTTTTTTTTTTTTTTTTGCTAATTCTGATAATACAACGTATGCTTTGTCACTTCACAGAGAGAAAAAGACTATAAGATAAGATAAACAAACAGACTCTAGGATAGGGGTGTCCAAAATGTGGCCCATGACTCAAGTTTTGTGGGCCCACAACATAATGTCAAAATGAAATCAAACAAAAAATAACAATAAAAAGTTGGGAAAAAAGAGCAAAAATATGTACTTTTATGAGAAAAAGCAGATATGTTGACACTAATATTTAATAATAATAGACAGTGTCCCCTTTAACGGGGGTTCTTAACCTTGTTGACCTCGTGGCCCAACTTTTCCACAACTGATGGCCCCAGGTCCCACTCAAATATCAACACTGAATTAGTACTCTTACTCTTGATTTCAATGGTAATCAATAATTATATCTAACCTGCTTACAGTTTACAACCTTGCCAAATGATACGAAACGGTATTAAGTACAAATATTAATATTTATTTAACACATAAACCCAAGGTTTCTAAGGTACCAACTAAATATACAGAGACTCATAAATAACTGATGGAAAATGCCTTTACATACAATTATGTAGTGCTAAAATAAATAAACTCAATTACTCATAATTAATACTAAAAAAATTTTTTAACCGAACTGTCGATAACATTTTTAAATAATACAGCTCCACCACTTTAGTCATAATTTTTGCGCTTAAGAAACTTTTACATGACTTCAAGCCACACTGACCTATCACACAAAACTGACACAAATGTCCGTCCTTAAATAAAGTCTGTTTTTATTTTTTTATTTTTTTCAAAATAAAATATCAAAATGGCCCACGCATGCTTTGAATATTTAGTACCTCGATGGAAAATGTTTGGACACCCTGTTCTAAGTCTTAAAAAATATGTATCAATAATAGTATATGCAGCTAATTCAAGAGGTTGAGATTGGAAAGTAGAGAGACAAATGTTACGACTTATACTTAAAAAAAAAAAAAAAAAAATTAATAATAATAAATAAATAAATAAATAAATTTAAAAATATATATATAGTCGAAGTTTCTGTGGTTTATCCGTTATACAGCGCTCAATAGCGGAATATACGTTAGGTCAGGAGAAAATATAGAGGCTATATCATCCCTACAAGCCTGTTTCGCAATATATATATATATATATATATATATATATATATATATATATATATATATATATATATATATATATATATATATATATATATATATATATACACACAGGCCAAAAGTTTGGACACACCTCATTCAATGGGTTTTCTTTATTTTCATGACTATTTACTATGAATGAACACATGTAGAGTTATGTACTTAACAAAAAAAGTTGAAATAACTGAAAACGTGTTTTATATTGTAGTTTCTTCAAAATAGCCACACTTTGCTCTGTTTACTGCTTTGCACACTCTTGGCATTCTCTCGATGAGCTTCAAGAGGTAGTCACCTGAAATGGTTTTCACTTCACAGGTGTCATAGTTGTAATGCCTTCAGTGACAATCTACAATGTAAATAGTCATGAAAATAAAGGAAACGCATTGAAATGAGAAAGTGTGTCCAAACTTTTGGCCTGTACTGTACATTGTAGTAATATAGCCTACCTGCAACTTCATCTTCATTGCAGATGTCGTGTTGGTCCTCTAGAGTGAAAGTGACAAAAACGTTTTAATAATGGCGGAATGAAGTGATTATTAATGAGGAATATTATAGTTTGTGCTTACCTGAGAAGGTGCGGTGATGTCTCCTCCTGCTCAATCTGGGAAGTCGGCTCACAGAGCAGCTGTATGACGGCCATTGGCTGGTGGCCACCGTGATGGCGGCCACAGCGCGGCCGTCAGGATGCTTGCGGTTGGCAGCCAAGCGGACCAGCTGATTGGACGCGTGGCCTTGTGAGGGCGACCTCCAGCTGATCTCCAACGGCCCTCTCCTCAAGTCCCTCACCATGCAGAGCAGCAGCGTCCAGCCCTGCCTCTTCCCTGACAGGTGGACGGGCGCCGCCACTGATGCCAGCATGGCACAATCTCCTTTTCCAAATCAGATAAATATGTTTTATCCGGGAAGAAGTTCCCAATAGGATCAAAAATATTATCATTTATTACTTTCGGGTCCAGACTGTCACGAGCAGACTGCATTGCTTGCAACGTGACCCCCAGGATGTAGAGATAGTAGACACTGTGCAGGTAATAAGATCATTCATTTAGCAGAAAAATAAAAACTAGTGCAGCGAGTTGCAACCCGCTTGATTCCGTCCCAGTTCAGTTCTCAGTTCCGCCTGGGACTCGAAGCTGGGTTGTGCGCATGAGAGATGAGCGAGTTAACCACCGAGCTAAAAGGCCAGTCTATCAACCCATTAACCAGCACTGCTCTTAAGGCTGTCAGGGAGTGAGGTTTACTAAAGTGCAAATCCGTGACACACTATTTCAATACCTTTGTTGCACTTGGTGTTAAGTCCAGTTGCAGACGAGGTGCCGGCTCAAGAACTTGGCCGGGTAACAAGCAATCAAGCACTCAGAACGGACTGAGCCGGATTGCCTTTTGGTTATACTGCAATGTCCATGCCAAAAGAGCTGGAAGAAGGCGCTGAAAAGAACAGTAAGGCTTCACTTTTCAAAATGCGCTAGCTCGATGCTAATTAACATTGGATTTGCCACAGGCATGCTACTGATTAGCAATAACTAATTTTTTTCACCAACTCTAAATTTGGTAATCAAAACTACAACTAAGGCACAAGTTACTGTCAAAGAGCTAGTGTATAAAAAGTACAAAAGTTACAGTATAACACTTTGTTGGGTTC
>NC_084736.1:46699785-46707285 GCF_033978785.1 Entelurus aequoreus
CTGTGGCGCCACAAAACGGGAGTGATGAAGCTAAAATGATCGAGGTAAATCTTTCTTGATATTTGCTGCTATTCTTCGCGCCCATCACTTGTTTTTGGTAGTATTTTGATGTGAATGTCGCGTACACTCGAACTGGGCCGCCGTGTAAACTGCTTTGAAGTCATGTGCTCCTGCAGCTGTTGTCACCTCGCCTGCTGACTATGACCTGCTTTTGTCTTGGCGACTCTTAACCTTTCGCCTGGACTAAATATCAAAACTCACCTCGTTTCTTTTCTTCGTTTTTCTTTTGCTTTCTTCTTCACTCTTTTGACGCGCACCTGACCTTGTCAGCCATGCCATGTGGGACTTTTTGGAGGCCTCACTTTGACTGTTACCTGCTCTACTGTCCGGCCTGTCATCAGCCTGACTATATTTAGTTCCCTCCTGCAGTGCTACCGGAATCATTATAAATATAGATTTTGTATAACTGAAAGTGAAACTATTCTTGCCTTTGATCACCATAATATTGGCGCCAAAAGTTTTTCCAAGATTGTGCATTTAAAAAAAAAAAATGTTTTTTTTACCCAAAATGATATAATATCAATAATTTGCATCATAGCATCTACTTTATATTTGCTAAAAAAAAATTGGCCACATGACATGATGCAAAGGTGCTTCTTAATGAGACAAAATAATGTGCAAATGTACAGTACAGGCCAAAAATTTGGACACACCTTCTCATTCAATGCGTTTTCTTTATTTTCATGACTATTTACATTGTAGATTGTCACTGAAAGCATCAAAACTATGAATGAACACATGTGGAGTTATGTACTTAACAAAAAAAAGGTGAAATAACTGAAAACATGTTTTATATTTTAGTTTCTTCAAAATAGCCACCCTTTGCTCTGATTACTATTTTGCACAGTCTTGGCATTCTCTCGATGAGCTTCAAGCACACCTGTGATGTGAAAACCATTTCGGGTGACTACCTCTTGAAGTTCATCAAGAGAATGCCGAGAGTGTGCAAAGCAGTAATCAGAGCAAAGGGTGGCTATTTTGAAGAAACTAGAATATAAAACATGTTTTCAGTTATTTCACCTTTTTTTGTTATATATTATATACAGTATATATAACAAGTTTTATATTGTATTTTCTTCAAAATAGCCACCCTTTACTCTGATTACTGATTTGCACACTCTTGGCATTCTCTCAATGATCTTCAAGAGGTAGTCACCTGAAATGGTTTTCACTTCACAAGTGTGCCTTATCAGGATTGATTAGTGGAATTTCTTGCTTTATCAATGGGGTTGTAAAGTTAACAAGATAATAACACGTCAACTGTAAGTTCCTCTAACGGCGATCATTTTTTAAACGCGCGATTAATGTTTTTGACCCTCGGACCGTTCCGTAGCTTGGGGAAAAGTGTAATAGCGTCTGGTTACTGGTGAGTCACAGGCTCGAAAATAGCCAGCAGAACTGCACAAAGAAATAGGGACCTGATGGAAATCTCAGATCCAAAGCCAAATTCCTCTAATCAACCCTGGTAAGGCACACCTGTGAAGTGAATACCATTTCAGGTGACTATCTCTTGAAGCTCATTGAGAGAATGCCCAGAGTGTGCGAAAAAGTAATCAGAGCACAGGGTGGCTATTTTGAAGAAACTAGAATATAATATTGTTTTTTTTTGTTAGATTTGAAAAGGCGGGAGAAACAAGACTTGGCAGCGGACACGTCACCTTTACAGGCATCCAAAAAAAAGGCGTTTCCCCCTCATGTTCAGGATTTGACAGCCTGTCCTTTTCACTCAAAATGGCCGTGGTGAGGCTGTTAGTGCTGTCTTTTCTCCATGCATATGTTCTTGGACTGCAGCCCACCATCATTTCACAGCAGGCATCAAACCCTCCTCATGGAGAACAATCTCCTTTCGAGACGGGCAATCTGTCCTTCCCCTGGAGCCGCCTTCGCCTGCCAAGGTAATCTCCATCCCATATTTACCCGTCATTAAAAGGAAATTGGCAGGACTGTATTATCAAGTATTTTTCTTCCTATAGGTACATCATTCCTCTTCACTACCACATCTTGGTGCACCCAAACCTCACCAGTCTCCGTTTCACCGGCTCTGTCACCATCCAAATTGACGTCCAGAACAACACAAATTGGGTTGTGCTACACAGCAAGGATCTGCAGATCTCCAAGGCGACCATATTGGATCAGAACCTTGCTCATCTGTCTGAGCAGGTAGTGTTGAACACAAAGCAGTCCGATTGTAGTACATGTGGATCCGACTTCTCCTTGTGTTCCAGGTGCTGCCGTGTCTGCACAACACTGCCCATGAGCAGATAGGCATTTTCTCTCCCCGGGTGCTCAGCAGCGGGCAGAAATATTACCTGTATATTGAGTTTGGAGCAGAGTTGGTGGAAGGCTTTCATGGTTTCTATAGAAGCACCTATAGGACCAGTTCAGGAGAGAGGAGGTAAGAAGTACATCGGTCGTTCTACCGAATCGGTAACATTTGCTTGTAACTCAGTTGTTTTTCAACTCTACTGTACTGTAAATTCGATAATACACATATTGCACTACTCAAAACGTGTATTGGCAAATCTTGTTTTTGTACAAGGTCGCTCTAATGCTGAAAATAATGGCACTTTTTCCATAGTTCTAGACCAGGGGTGCCCATTACGTCGATCCCGAGCTACCGGTCGATCGTGGAATGGTGTGTCTGTCGATCACCAGCCAGGCATTAAAAAAATAGACCTAAAAATTAGCAATCATCAATATTCACCACTAGAATAAAAACAAAGGACCCATATTTCCCTCGCCCGGACGCGGGTCACCGGGGCCCCCCTCTGGAGCCAGGCCCGGAGGTGGGGCACGATGGCGAGCGCCTGGTGGCCGGGCCTGCCCCCATGGGGCCCGGCCGGGCACAGCCCGAAGAGGCAACGTAGGTCCCCCCTCCAATGGGCTCACCACCCATAGCAGGGGCCATAGAGGTCGGGTGCAATGTGAGCTGGGCGGCAGCCGAAGGCAGGGCACTTGGCGGTCCGATCCTCGGCTACAGAAGCTAGCTCTTGGGACGTGGAACGTCACCTCGCTGGGGGGGAAGGAGCCTGAGCTAATGCGCGAGGCGGAGAAGTTCCGGCTAGATATAGTCGGACTCACTTCGACGCACAACAAGGGCTCTGGAACCAGTTCTCTCGAGAGGGGCTGGACTCTCTTCCACTCTGGTGTTGCCAGCAGTGAGAGGCGACGGGCTGGGGTGGCAATTCTTGTTGCCCCTCGGCTCAGAGCCTGCACGTTGAAGTTCAACCCAGTGGACGAGAGGGTAGCTTCCCTCCGCCTTCGGGTGGGGGGACGGGTCCTGACTGTGGTTTGCGCTTACGCGCCAAACGGCAGCTCAGAGTACCCACCCTTTTTGGATTCACTCGAGGGAGTACTTGAGAGTGCTCCTCCGGGTGATTCCCTCGTTCTACTGGGGGACTTCAACGCTCATGTTGGCAACGACAGTGAAACCTGGAGAGGCGTGATTGGGAAGAATGGCCGCCCGGATCTGAACCCGAGTGGTGTTTTGTTATTGGACTTTTGTGCCCGTCACAGATCGTCCATAACGAACACCATGTTCAAACATAAGGATGTCCATATGTGCACTTGGCACCAGGACACCCTAGGCCGCAGTTCCATGATCGACTTTGTAGTTGTGCAGTGTTTCCCACACATTCATTTATTTGTGGCGGCCCTGTCACGCCAAATTTCTTCCCTCTACAAAAACCTTCCCTCCCCCATTTACTTCCGGGGCTGCGTCCAATAAAATCACAAAGTTGCCGGGGGTCCTTAACCTGCACGCGACTGTCCTGTTTCGCGCCTGTACAAAAAAAAAACAGTAATCGATTTCTACAGATTCCAGCAGCTGTCAAAGACGAAGTATCCTTCCAGCGACGGGCAGTCAAAGCCGAAGTGCTATCGATCGCTGTCAATGACGTAAGAGGAAACATGACCACGGAAGTAAATGGGGGAGGGAAGGTTTTTGTAGAGGGAAGAAATTTGGCGTGACAGCCCGCCACGAAAGAATTAGGTTTGCCACAAATAGATTTTTTTTCTTTTTTTTTTGTCCTGTTCAGCTTCTCAGGCAAATCATATAGTAGATGTAGATGCCCATATCGGCTGTTCAGATTTACTTTACAAAAGAGAAGTGTAGGATACTTCTTTTGTTGCCTTATTTGTATTTGACTTTATTAAACGTATTTATATTATCATTTGGTGCAGCTGGGCCGGAGCAGGAGGGGATAGAAAGAGAGAAATTATTATGTTGCTGGTAAATAATATGGTTGTAGTAGTAGGCTAAAGTTAAATTATTTAGTATGCACTAATTAAAGGGGCAGAGCTTTAAGAGACATTTTAGCTTTTATATTTTATAAGATATATTTTTTGTAAGAACCACAATTAATAAATATATTTCAGTGAATAACTTATTGTTCAAATCTATAAATATGTACATAAAGTGTTGTAATTATATTGTAAAATGGATGGATGGATGGACGTTTAAAACAAAACTGTTATTATTAATTAGTAAGTATACATTTTTTGAGACTTTTTAGAGAAAATCATATTGTAGTAAATTATGCAAATTACTCGATGATGTCATGGTGACCACGCCCATAGCCACGCCCCCACCGCCAAAGGTATCTTTTTTTTTTCTTTTTCTTTTTTTTTTTTGTGTGTCCTGCCCAGCTTTTTAGGCAAATCATATAGTAGATGTAGATGCCCATATCGGCTGTTCAGATTTACTTTACAAAATAGAAGTGTAGGATACTTCTCTTGTTGCCTTATTTGTATTTTGACTTTATTAAATGTATTTATATTATCATTTGGTGCAGCCGGGCCGGAGCAGGAGGGGGTAGAAAGAGAAAAAAAGGAAGACAGAGGGGGGGATTGTGGGGACAAGAGGGGGATTAGACAGAGAGACAAAAACAACAACAGCAAACACAACAACAACAGAGCAACATCAGCAAATACGACATGTACAAATATGATGGTAAAAGTAATAGCAAATAAGCAGTTAGCGAAAATAAAAAATAATACAGAAATGACAATGAGCATTATTACACTAAAAATGGAGCAATATGAATACCAATAGAAATAGTGCTATTGATAATAAACAATACCCATACTTTTCCTTTATTATCAACAATACAATTGTTCAAATGCAACAATACATATACGTAATGATAACTTGAGATATGAGAGAATGCAGAAAAATGGAGGGGAAGAAAGAGAAGCAACCTACTTTTTTTCTCCTCCATTTGAAAAAGTGGACGTTATCAGCACTACTGTCTGATTCCAATCAATGCAAGTCATCAGAATCAGGTAATACACCAACTTATATTATTGTCTTCATGAAAGAAAGGAATCTATATGTGTTAAACATGCTTGTATTATCATTATACACCTTCAACTTGTTAACAAAAACATATTTTTCATGAGAAAAATGCAGCGGGTGTGGCAGGGAAATGCTGCAGCCTTCCAGTTAAGCACACCAAGTCTTTTAGCCAACAAAGTAGTGAATTCCCCCAGATTCTTTTTGGATTTGCCAAGAGAAGATGACAGAGGGGCTACACCGAATAGTTCGCTTAGAGGTTTCGGCTCAATCTTTTCGCCAATTACCAAAGACAAAGTATCTGTCCAATAGCTGCACAGGGATGGGCAGAGCCGAAACATAGGTATTGAGTTAGCTGGAGACTGTTGGCACCAATCACACCATTCAGATATTCCACCATACATCTTACAGTGTTGTACAGTGAGACAAAAATACTCGCAAATGCGCCTAAAAATAGACATGCGACTTTATAAAAAAATAAAAAATAAAAATGTGGCACATGTGCGAAAAGGGATTTCAACCCTTTTATCGCATTTTGGTCCAAAAGTAAATCCATCCAAAACTAAAGTAGAATTTTCGTCAATCTGTGTAGCATGTTTGAAATCAATTTAAACCATAACCGAATGATTGACCACTCCATCCCACCTGCATGGCCATGCAGGGCAGCGGGGCTACGTCTCCAAGCTCACACACACAGTTTTCCAACAAGGATTAAACTAGATCTTAGTTGAAGGAACTGGTCAGTAAAAGACAACACTTTTTTCACCACCACTTGACACAAACTGCACTGGGCGCTCGTAACTACGAGGGTCGGAGGGAATATTGAGCAACAAATCAATGATGGAAGTGACAAACTAGTGGACTAGCTGGCGTCAAACGTCACTAGGCAACAGGCCCCGCCTTTTAAAAGGCACACGTACGCACTGAAACTTATCTTAAATGCGTTATGCCAGATATTTGAAATTTATTTTTTAAGTAACTCATTAAATTCCCTACTAACTAATCACATTTTTAAAGAGTAATTCCGTTAGTAATTCAATTACTTTTTGGGTAAATTAACAAGTAATTGTAATTAATGACTTTTTAAATCAATTTTCAGAACACATCCTGGCTAACATCTTTGCGTGTGTGTCCTATAATAATGTTTACCTATAAAAACAACATTGTTAAAGGTCAATTTGTTCATGTTGATGCTGACCTTTAACACGTTCTCTTAAACCAGTGCACTTTATTTCACATTTTATTCTTTTGTGTTTTTGTTAGCTAAATAATTGAGCATAGCTAAATGTTTTTTAAAGAAGATTGGAGATTATATTTGACTTTTCTTATGTTATTTTCAAGGATTTTTCTTTTTTCTTATCTCCACACACCTCTTAAAGGCCTACTGAATCCCACTACTACAGACCACGTAGTCTGATAGTTTATATATCAATGATGAAATCTTAACATTGCAACACATGCCAATACGGCCGGGTTAACTTATAAAGTGCAATTTTAAATTTCCCGCTAAACTACCGGTTGAAAAACTCCTTTGGATATGACGTATGCGCGTGACGTAGCCAGTAGAACAGAGGTATGGCTCCCCCATTGAGGCCAATACAAAAAGTTCTGTTTTCATTTCATAATTCCACAGTATTCTGGACATCTGTGTTGGTGAATCTTTTGCAATTTGTTTAATGAACAAT
This sequence comes from Entelurus aequoreus, assembly GCF_033978785.1. NCBI lineage: Eukaryota > Metazoa > Chordata > Actinopteri > Syngnathiformes > Syngnathidae > Entelurus > Entelurus aequoreus. The sequence goes on from NC_084736.1 coordinate 46,706,824, forward strand.
GGAGATTGCAAAGAAGAAAGTTGTAGGTGGGATCGGTGTATTAGCGGCTGGCTGTAGCAAAACAACAAGGAGGACTTACTTGGATAGCAGACGCGCTAGCCGATGCTAGCCACCAACCGATGCTAGCCGCCAACCGCATCTGTGATCGGGTGAAGTCCTTCGTCGCGCCGTCGATCGCTGGAACACAGGTGAGCACGGGTGTTGATGAGCAGATGAGGGCTGGCTGGCGTAGGTGGAGCGCTAATGTTTTTATCATAGCTCTGTGAGGTCCGGTTGCTAAGTTACTAAGTTATCTTCAGCGTCGTTAGCAACAGCATTGTTAAGCTTTGCCAGGCTGAGAATTATTAACCGTGTAGTTACATGTCCATGGTTTAATAGTATTGTTGATCTTCTGTCTATCCTTCCAGTCAGGGATTTATTTATTTTGTTTCTATCTGCATTTGAGCCAGATGCTATCACGTT
>NC_084736.1:46712285-46827285 GCF_033978785.1 Entelurus aequoreus
ATGGACAACAGAGCATACAATAAGGTAGCCTTTGGTGGTGTTTATTTAATAACTATTATTAAAACAGTACAGTAATTTGACAGTGAGCTCTGAGTATGTTTTTTCTGCTATATAATGTCTACTTTTAAATACATTTTAAAAATTAGTAAAAACATAAATATATATATTTGTTTTTCCATGTTTGTTGAAAGCTTTTTTAGGTTGGGTTACAAGGAACACTTAAAACATTGATAAAACATTCATAAAAGCACAAGTTGATTCAATGTTATTGGAAAAAGTAAGCATCAAAACATTGCAGCTTTTTATGAAAAAGCTGCCGCCAATTCAGACATTTGGCATTTTAGGTTGCAACAATCACAAAAAAAGGACAGCAAAATCCTGGAGGGATTGAGTGTTGTCGGTCGGTTGATGTTTAAAATGTAATTTCAGCTAAGTCCACTGTAGTATTTTTCTTTCCTCTCTACACAACTCTGGTCTACAATCCATTCCAAAGCGAATTGAACCATACTGTATCACTTGGTGGAAACACTTCAGATTGCTTTAGGTTAAAAATTTCGACCCTAAATTACATCACTGTGCAAATGTCATTTTCTTGCAGTGGTTCGGTAACTTGGTGACCATGAAGTGGTGGAATGATATCTGGCTGAATGAAGGGTTTGCCAGATACATGGAGTACATTGCAGTTGAGGCTACTTACCCTGAACTCCAAGTGGTATGTGCTAATCGGATGATTCGGTGAATGTTTGATAATAATTACCACTGTGAGGCTGACCCTTCTTCGGTCCACGTTCTTGCAGGAGGAATATCTACTGCACACATGTTTTTCTGCATTCGCTCATGATTCGCTGAACTCTTCTCGGCCCATATCCAGTCCAGCAGAGAGCCCTACTCACATCAACGAGATGTTTGACACTGTCTCCTATGACAAAGTAGGATTTCAGTCTTTCATGCTTTTTCCATAAATATGGCCTGAATACTTGTTGTGATAATGCTCAGTCTTTAGTTTTAAGTCATAGACATTTTGACAAAAACAGAATATCCATCTAATACAGGACTGGTGAACTGTTGTTTTAAAACAATTACTGTAATACACATCAACGATAATATTCAATATTTTTTGAGGACAAAAATGTACATATTCTGGACAGAGAAGAGGGATCAGTGTAAGCATCTATGTAATGTAAACATGCAAAATTGTATGTATCCACAACATACAATGTTGTATTTATCCACCACATAATTTACAATGTCATATGAATCCACCACATACAATGTCATATGTATCCACCACATACTGTACAAATTTGTGTGTATCCACCACATACAATGTTGTATGTATCCACCACAACCAATGTTGTATGTATCCATCACATAAAATGTCATATTAATCCACCACATACAATGTTGTATGTATCCACCACGTACATTGATGTATGTATCCACCACATACAATGTTGTGTGTATCCACCACGTACAATGTCTTAAGTATCCACCGTATACAATGTCGTGTGTATCCACCACATACAATGTCGTGTGTATACACAACATACAATGTTGTACGTATCCACCACATACAATAACGTACGTATCCACAACATACAATGTTGTATGTATCCACCACATACAATGTCGTATGTATCCACCACATACAATGTTGCATGTATCTACCATATACAATGTTGTGTGCATCCACCACATACATTGTCGTATGTATCCACCACATACAGTGTTGTATGTATCCACCACATACAATGTTGTATGTATCCACCACATACAATGTTGTATGTATCCAGCACATACAATGTCGTATGTATCCACCACATACAATGTTGTGTGTATCCACCACATACAATGTCGTGTGTATCCACAACGTACAATGTCGTGTGTATCCACAACGTACAATGTCGTATGTATCCACCATATACAATGTCGTGTGCATCCACCACATACAATGTTGTATGTATCCACCACATACAATGTCGTATGTATTCACCACATACAATGTCGTATGTATCCACCACATACTATGTTGTATGCATCCACCACATACAATGTCGTATGTATCCACCACATACAATGTTGTGTGTATCCACCACATAAAATGTTGTGTGTATCCACCACGTACAATGTCGTATGTATCCACCATATACAATGTTGTGTGCATCCACCACATACAATGTTGTATGTATCCACCACATACAATGTCGTATGTATTCACCACATACAATGTCGTATGTATCTACCACATACTATGTTGTATGTATCCACCACATACAATGTCGTATGTATCCACCACATACAATGTTGTGTGTATCCACCACATAAAATGTTGTGTGTATCCACCACGTACAATGTCGTATGTATCCACCATATACAATGTTGTGTGCATCCACCACATACAATGTTGTATGTCTCCACCACATACAATGTCGTTCGTATGTATTCACCACATACAATGTCATATGTATACATCACATACAATGTTGTATGTATCTACCATATACAATGTTGTGTGCATCCACCACATACATTGTCGTATGTATCCACCACATAAAGTGTTGTATGTATACCCACATACAATGCTGTCCTTTCAACCCATCCATCCATTCATCCATCTTCTTCCGCTTATCCGAGGTCGGGTCGCGGGGGCAGCAGCCTAAGCAGGGAAGCCCAGATTTTCCTCTCCCCAGCCACTTCGTCCAGCTCCTCCCGGGGGATCCCGAGGCGTTCCCAGGCCAGCCGGGAGACATAGTCTTCCCAACGTGTCCTGGGTCTTCCCCGTGGCCTCCTACCGGTTGGACGCGAGGGAGGCGTTTGGGTGGCATCCTGACCAGATGCCCGAACCACCTCATCTGGCTCCTCTCGATGTGGAGGAGCAGCGGCTTTACTTTGAGCTCCCCCCCGGATGGCAGAGCTTCTCACCCTATCTCTAAGGGAGAGCCCCGCCACCCGGCGGAGGAAACTCATTTCGGCCGCCTGTACCCGTGATCTTGTCCTTTCGGTCATGACCCAAAGCTCATGACCATAGGTGAGGATGGGAACGTAGATCGACCGGTAAATTGAGAGCTTTGCCTTCCGGCTCAGCTCCTTCTTCACCACAACGGACCTATACATCCTTTCAACCCTTCCTAAGATATTCAATAATTTAACCTCTAACAAATAACAGGACAAAGGCATTATTGGTTGCAGGTGCGAGCTCCCTTGACCATTGATACTGAATGAAATGATAACGAGAGTGATGTTGTGGCAGAGGCCAGCTGTCGTTTTGCACCACAATAGAACAAAACCATCTTTGTCTGGGTTTGTCCCCTCTTTTAGAGGATTCATACTTTGGATCCTGCAACAGGCTCTCAGACTTGAGCTCTCCTATCGAAGTCTTTGAGCATGAATCGATGAAGCCTGCTAATATGTACAAACTCAGGGAATCATTCCCTGGACACAGGAGGACTCTGAGAGTGAAAACCAAAGGATTGGTATATAGCAGTTTTTGTTTAGTTATTGTGTATTATTGACTTAGTTTTGCTCGATCCATTGTATGTAATAAAAGACAATAAGGAAGTAGTGTAAATGTTGTGTTGATATGGGTAAATATATGTGATCGGTATTGGTATTGGCCGATCTCACACATGGAGGATCAGAATCGGCAACATACAACCCCGATTGGAACATCCCTAGAAATGTAAATGTTTTTATCTGCTTGATTCACAATAACGCAAACTTTTCCCTCTTTTTACCAATAGGGAGCATGTATCCTGCACATGCTTCGCCACTTTCTATCAGAAGAGGTGTTCCAAAGTGGGTTAGTGCGATACCTCCGCAAATACAGCTACAGAAATGCACAAAATCAAGACCTGTGGGACAGTCTGACCAACGTATGAACACAAAAAAATACACTGCAGTGGAACCTCGATTTACGAATTTAACTGGATCTTGAACATGGATCGTAAACCGAAAAGTTTGTATAGTGAAGCAGAGTCCCCCAAAAAATCAATGTAAACATGAATAATTGGTTGTAGTCTCCACAAAATTCCCTATTCAAGTAAAAAAAAGAAAACGGCACACTTTGAAGACACTATAATGTATATATACCAGTGGTGGGCCGTCAGGGCCAGCAAGGCCTTCTCTGCTGGCCTAACATAACAAGAAATCATGGTCATAATTAAAGATAAAAGTTATTTTTTATTTACTTTCCCTAAATATCTAAAATTATTCATACTGTATTATCTTCATGTCATTATATGCTCATTCCAGTGCTGTTGTTTTTAGGTTAGAGTTTTAATCCAATCAGAATTAAGCTATCTTATGTTGCCATGCTGTACAAATCTGCCCGAGGCCTTCGGAATCAACAATGCGGGCGTCTGTGCACAAACAGTTGATAGATAATTGCGATAGCCAATCAGATCACAAGTTGTTGTTAGTAAGGCCTTCTAGCTGGCCTCACGTTGAACGTGACAATTACGCGTCCTGTGATTGGATACTCACCGGGACCGTTAGCGGATGAATTTGAGAACACATACAGTTGATAGACAGATCACAAGTTGTTGACAGTAGCCTAACTAGGTAGCCTGATGTTAACGAGACTGTGATTGGATACTCACTTGTCATTCCAAAGTGAGTATCCAATCACAAGTTGCAATTTATCAGGAAGGACGAAGTGTTGTGAACAAAACATTGATTAGGTGGCAGATATACTGTATATTTGCAAGGCCATTTTCAAGAAGGATATTTAAAGAAAAACTACATCTTGTGAGACGATGTGGGCGATGAAATGAAGAAATGCCCGTCATTTCCACTTGAATCAACCGACTACGAGCGGTACCACTGGCTTATACGGCGTCGAATGGGTGCTATAAATTGTGAGTTCAAATATAATGTTTTTTGCTATTTTAATTTTGACAGTACAACATAAGATATGTTTTAATTGCTGATGCGGGTTTATTGATTTTAAATGCGCCAGAAAATAACCTGTTTTGTACATTGTTGAGGTGTTTCAATACTCAGTAGTGCGTAAATGTGTTATTGTATAGTATTTCTCCAGCAATGGTCATGTGGTGACATAAATGATGGTATTTTGAAAGGTAATCATTGAAGTCGGACATCACAGAGGCCTAGGTGGGAAACGCACGGCCCGCCACTGATATATACAGTATACTGTATAAATAGTATATCAAACCAACATAACAAGATGGTAATGGCTCAACAATCTCTTTTTTATCAAAACAACACAACATTACAGCAAGCTTAAATGTTAACAAACACATACAAAAGTTCCGTTGATGCGCTCAAAAATCCTTCAACTAAAGGTGCCGCTAGCTGGAGGCTAACTAGCTAAAGCGCTAGTTCAAAGTGGTTTTCTATCAGCCCGAAGCTATACAGCAAGACTGTGAGAGTTTGGAAACATTTAAAGCGTTTCTGATCACACAAAGTGATTTCTAAGACCGGCTCACACAGCTCTGACCGATGCAAGGTACGACAATCGTGGAAATAAGCAAGTCAGAAGTGCCGCTCGCCGTCGAAGCTCTTTGAAATAGCTGCGCCGGTGTGTACACGATGTAAACAGGATGTGACGTTGGGCACCTTCTCTTCAAAATGGCCGTGCCCGTGTGTACATGAAGTGATGTCATTAAAACAGCAGCTCCCAGCGGCTTCAAGAGGCATTCAAAATGAATGAAGCGTTCGTACGCTGAGACATGGTCCGCACACAGAGGCATATTTGGCACAATGTAAATGTTGGTAAACCGAAAAGGTTGCAATCGGAAGCGTTCGTAAATCGAGGTTCCACTGTACTTCATTTGTATTGTACATTGGTATTTATTGAATATGTCTTTTCTCAGACATGCTCAGAGGAGGATTTTGTCTCGGGGAAGCACTGTTACAACCGAGAGCAAGCCCATAAAAACTCCGTAAGTAAAACTTGTTGACTTCCATCTTCGTGGTTTACAAACCGGTAACTTGTTATGTCCCACAGTACCTATTTGCAGGAGAACACTTAGACTTGACCACCATGATGAACACTTGGACTCTGCAGAAAGGTGTCCCTCTGGTGATCGTGAGAAGGGTCGGGCCGCGTCTGTTTCTCAAACAGGTCCGGTTCCTGAGGACCGCGCTGCCTTCTGACCCGAACTGGTCGACATTGCAACACGGGTGAGGATGCTGTAAAGGTCGGATGATGACTTTTAAATTGTGTTTACTGTTTATTTTAATCTCTCGTTTTCTCTTCTGCAGTTATTTGTGGCATATCCCTCTGACTTACAAGGTTGATACTTCCAGCACCATCCATAAACACCTGATGACAACACATACAGGTGAGCAGGACCTCGTGTCATTAGCACTATCACTACTTCTTTGTTGAGTTGCTTGTAGCAAGAAATAATTAGTATTACTATTGTAGTTTCCGAACTATAGAGCGCAGCGTACCTACTAAATAAAATATAAACGTGCAGATATAAACGTTGTGAAATGAGTTATTTACACAGAAAGATTTAGTAAATGTTTACCTTAATTGTTTACAAACAGTGTCTATAACAGGGCAGTAAAGCGGCTGATCAAAACAGAAGTCACCGTCATGGACCCACCAGCTGCGGAAGCTAGCTCTCCAATCAACTAAACAGTCTCTATAACTCCACAGTGACGTTTTGGTGAATTTACTGAGGAATTTACTGATACAATACAAAAAGAATGCCATTGTAAGTTAATAATACTAACACAGACACTTGTAAACGTGTTGGCATATTGGCTAATGCCAACGAAGCTAGCTTGATTACATTATGACAGCACATACAAATATGCATGAAAACACCACTATTTAGTAAGTATGAGTTGTTTTAGTTATATTGTAAAACTTACAAAGGTTGCTTTAAGTGATGAATGAAGAAACCGTACGAGTAAAAACGCTATGGAGGACGAGTAGACAGAATGGCACTTATACTGTCGGTTCAAGGCATTAAGCAGAAGGAAATACTGTAGACGTTCAACCAGCAGCACCTGCGGTAAGCGAACTCGTCCAAAAAAATGGCACCATGGCACAAACTATAACACACCTTTTCAATGTCTGTGTTGTTTTTTTATGAAAAATATTTGTTGAATACAAAACATTATGGCCGTTCGCGAAGAAAAGTCCATAAATTAGCCGCACTGTTTTATAAGCCGGAGGGTTCAAAGCGCAGGAAAAAAATAGAGGCTTATAGTTGGGAAAATATGGTACATTTTGGTGAGAAATTGTATACATTAAGATAGAACGCTTGTGCAAAATTTTGAAATGAATTGAGAATGTCTACTAAATTCAAATTGAATTTGAATTGCGGCTACATGAAATTCCAATTCATACTTTTGGTGAGTAAAAATTGCTGACTTCCATCTTCTTTGTTTACAAACTTGTAACTTGTTATGTACCATAGTACCTATTTGCAGGAGAACACTTAGACTTGACCACCATGATGAACACTTGGACTCTGTAGAAATATTTTGTTTATTTATTTTAGCACAACATAAAGTAATTGTACTTATATTTATTTTTCGTCAGTTGTTGAGTCCCTTCTTAATGCAGTATATTTGGTTCGTAGTTATTTTTTGTAATCATTCTGACCTAAGGCTTAAGTTGAAATAAATAATAATATTTGTGATTAACACATGCTTTCATATCTTTTGACCAGGATCTAAACTGTTAAGCAGACTAGAAAAAAATGATTAAATACAAGAGTAAGGTTTGTTTTGAGTTGCAGACCACAATGTCCGTACCCCGTAGGGTGGTTTTTTTCATTGTTTGGTTCGTGTTTGTATCATCTCAGACAGCGTCTACGTAGGAGAGGAGGTCAGCTGGGTGAAGGTGAACGCGGACATGACGGGCTACTATGTGGTTCATTATGAGGATGGCGGATGGGAGGCGCTCACAAAGCTGCTGAGGGAAAACCACACTGCTCTGAGCTACAAAGACCGGACTCATTTGATCCACAATGCATTTCAACTGGTCACGTAAGACTACAATATATACTTTATACAAACCCTGTTTCCATATGAGTTGGGAAATTGTGTTAGATGTAAATATAAACGGAATACAATGATTTGCAAATCATATTCAACCCATATTCATTTGAATATGCTACAAAGACAACATATTTGATGTTCAAACTGATAAACTTTTTTTTTTTGCAAATAATCATTAACTTTAGAATTTGATGTCAGCAACACGTGACAAAAAAGTTGGGAAAGGTGGCAATAAATACTGATAAAGTTGAGGAATGCTCATCAAACACTTATTTGGAACATCCCACAAGTGAACAGGCAAATTGGGAACAGGTGGATGCCATGATTGGGTACAAAAGTAGATTCCATGAAATGCTCAGTCATTCACAAACAAGGATGGGGTGAGGGTCACCACTTTGTCAACAAATGCGTGAGCAAATTGTTGAACAGTTTAAGAAAAACCTTTCTCAACCAGCTATTGCAAGGAATTTAGGGATTTCACCATCTACGGTCCGTAATATCATCAAAGGGTTCAGAGAATCTGGAGAAATCACTGCACGTAAGCAGCTAAGCCTGTGACCTTCGATCCCTCAGGCTGTACTGCATCAACAAGCGACATCAGTGCGTAAAGGATATCACCACATGGGCTCAGGAACACTTCAGAAACCCACTGTCAGTAACTACAGTTGGTCGCTACATCTGTAAGTGCAAGTTAAAACTCTCCTATGCAAGGCGAAAACCGTTTATCAACAACACCCAGAAACGCTGTCGGCTTCGCTGGGCCTAAGCTCATCTAAGATGGACTGATACAAAGTGGAAAAGTGTTCTGTGGTCTGACGAGTCCACATTTCAAATTGTTTTTGGAAACTGTGGACGTCGTGTCCTCCGGACCAAAGAGGAAAAGAACCATCCGGATTGTTATAGGCGCAAAGTTGAAAAGACAGCGTCTGTGATGGTATGGGGGTGTATTAGTGCCCAAGACATGGGTAACTTACACATCTGTGAAGGCGCCATTAATGCTGAAAGGTACATACAGGTTTTGGAGCAACATATCCAAGCAACGTTACCATGGACGCCCCTGCTTATTTCAGCAAGACAATGCCAAGTCACGTGTTACATCAACGTGGCTTCATAGTAAAAGAGTGCGGGTACTAGACTGGCCTGCCTGTAGTCCAGACCTGTCTCCCATTGAAAATGTGTGCCGCATTATGAAGCCTAAAATACCACAACGGAGACCCCCGGACTGTTGAACAACTTAAGCTGTACATCAAGCAAGAATGGGAAATAATTCCACCTGAGAAGCTTAAAAAATGTGTCTCTTCAGTTCCCAAACGTTCACTGAGTGTTGTTAAAAGGAAAGGCCATGTAACACAGTGGTGAACTTGCCCTTTCCCAACTACTTTGGCACGTGTTGCAGCCATGAAATTCTAAGTTAATTATTATTTGCAAAAAAAATATAAAGTTTATGAGTTTGAACATCAAATATCTTGTCTTTGTAGTGCATTCAATTGAATATGGGTTGAAAAGGATTTACAAATGATTGTATTCCGTTTATATTTACATCTAACACAATTTCCCAACTCATATGGAAACGGGGTTTGTATATTGCGTTGTGTCTGTATTAGCAAACAAACACAGTTGGTCAAGTTTGTAGTTGTTTGTTTGGATCTGGGCTTCTCAGATCTTATCTGTCATGACCTCTCTGAAAGTTAGAAATTGCCACGACACCTCTGAATTGAATTACTATTGAGAACTTGGATCATATTTATTTGTACATGTGTCACTTACATTTTTTTTATATATATATATACATCTGACGACTCCTTTGTCCTTTTCACGCCGCTCACAAAATTCTCCACCTCTTTGCCTTTGTTAGCTCTATACACGTGTTCCTTAGTGCTTACTACTTCTACTGGGTGTCCCGTGAAAAACCGTCGGACCGGAACTCTCTAATATTATTAGAGAGAGTATATTATAATTGTGGGGCGGTATAGCTCGGTTGGTAGAGCAGCCGTGCCAGCAACTTGAGGGTTGCAGGTTCGATCCCCGCTTCCGCCATCCTAGTCACTGCCGTTGTGTCCTTGGGCAAGACACTTTACCCACCTGCTCCCAGTGCCACCAACACTGGTTTAAATGTAACTTAGATATTGGGTTTCACTATGTAAAGCACTTTGAGTCACTTGAGAAAAAGTGCTATATAAATGTCATTCACTTCACTAATAACTAAAGTTCCTTGGGTGAATAATGTAAACTCACTACATCGATATGTTTTAGTTTACTGACAGATATAAGTAAGAACTTTACACTACTTTATATTAGGAATGGCAACAGCGGAAGATGAATGTCCCATAACAAGAAGATACAGAAAAAGAAGAAGCTTATCGACTACGGTGTCGGCATGAAAGTGGTTAATACTGATCGGTGACCAAAAATAATATTTTTGTTTGTGTTTTAAAGGGCAGGTTATCTTCCACTTAATAAGGCCTTGGATTTAATTGGTTATCTACAAGTCGAGACACATACAGTACCTCTTCTGGAAGGACTCGGCTACCTGGAATTTTTTTATCGTGTGAATGAGAAACGGGGTGATGTGGAACTGCTGCACAAGTTTAGGGTAAGAAGCCCAGAACATAAAGAGGCTGTTTAAAATGTGTTAATAAATCTGGTTCTCCGTAGATGCATATTCTCCACTTTTTCCGCGGAGTCATCGACCAGCAGACATGGAGCGACGAGGGCTCCATGTCGATGCGGCGTTTGAGGTCAGAGGTGCTGTCCTTGGCATGCCATCTGGACGACCCACCATGTGTGGAAGAGGCACGTCGGCGTTTCAAAGACTGGCTTCAGTCCAATGGATCTCTCAAGTGTGTCCATCTATCAGTCTATACCTCATCATGGAGAATTTCTACTATAAATCTCATGCGTTCTTTAATTGTGTCAACTCTAGACTCCCCACTGATGTAACCGATACAGTGTATGCAATTGGTGCTCAGGACAACCATGGGTGGGCCTCACTCTTGCACGTGTACGAGACCTCGCAGTCGGCAGCACAGAAAAACAAGATTCTGTTCGCTTTGACTTCCAGCAGAGACACAAGCAAGTTATACAGGTACGGCCACTTGTGGTTAGGATTTGTTTTGTTTCAAACATGTTTGACAGGTTACATTAAGAGACATCATGTGGTTACATTTGCACCATTCAACATGTCTGAAAAGGAATAGGAAGACCGTGTCTTTTACTCATAGTACATTCACACCATAACTTTTACATGTTTACATTCAGTTCACTTCCTGTGTGAAAGAAATTAAGATGTTGGAAAAATATGAATGAATCTCAATAAGTAGTACAAAACAAGCACATTAAGAAAATCATACTTCCTGATCTGAACATTTTGACTCAGCCTATTTTCCGGACTATCGAGTGCACCGGTATATTAAGCCACGACCACTAAATTTTAGAAGAAGAAAATATTTTTCCATTTTGAATGTTTATTTACATACCTTAATTGTTTCCAAACGGTGCCTGTAAAACGGCTAATCAAACAAAACAGAAGTCATCGTCATGGACCCACCTAGTGGTTAGAGTGTCCGCCCTGAGATCGGTAGGTCGTGAGTTCAAACCTCGGCCGTGTCATACCAAACACTATAAAAATGGGACCCATTACCACCCTGCTTGGCACTCAGCATCAAGGGTTGGAATTGGGGATTAAATCACCAAAATGATTCCTGAGCGTGGCCACCGCTGCTACTCACTGCTCCCCTCACCTCCCAGGGGGTGGAACAACGGAATGGGTCAAATGCAGAGAGTAATTTCATCACACCTAGTGTGTGTGTGACTATCAGTGGTAGTTTAACTTTAACTTACCTTTAACTAGCTGCGGACGCTAGCTCTCCAATCAGCAAAACAGACTCAATAAGTCCACGGTGACGTTTTCGTGAATTTACTGAGGAATTTGTGAAACTGACACAATACAAAAAAATGCCTTTGTAAGTTAATAATACTGACACAGACACTTGTAAATGGGTTATGTCAGCGTATTAGTTAATGCTAACGACGCTAGCTTTATTACATTACGAAAGCACGTACAATTATACATGAAAACACTCCTACAGACATTACGTATGGGACGGTTTAGTAAGTATGAATTGTTTTAGTTAAATTGTAAAACTTACAGACGGTGCATGAAGTGATGAATGAAGAATCCTTTCAAGCAGAAACGCCATGGACGGTTTTACTTTCGGCTCAAGGCATTAAAACAGGAAGTACATTTTAAGCCCGCAACACCTGCAGTCCAAAAGATGACTCTATAGCAGTGGTCCCCAACCTTTGTGTAGCTGCGGACCGGTCAACGCTTGAAAATTTGTCCCACGGACCGGTAGGGGTGGGGGGGCTATTTAAAAAAAAAATTGTTTTGTTTTGTTAGTTTTTTTTCCATAAAGAAATACAATCATATGTGCTTACGGACTGTATCCCTGCAGACTGTATTGATATATATTGATATATAATGTATATATTGTGTTTTTTATGTTGATTTAATTAAAAAAATAATAATAATAATTGTTTTTAATTTTTTTTAATTTCTTGTGCGGCCCGGTGGTTGGGGACCACTGCTCTATAGCACAAAAAATAACAGAATTTCAGTGGCCCTGCTTGTGTCTAATGAAAACTATTGAGCTGCACTGTTTTATAAGCCGCAGTGTTCAAAGCCTAGGAAAAAAGGTCCATCGCAGACTAGACCAGAGGACATGTGTGTCAACGTTTTCACCGAAACACATGACAGTGGGATAAAAGATGTGGCCGTGAGGACAGGTTGTTCACCAAAATAAAAGCGTATTTTCGGGGCTTTGTGTTGTTGACAGGGAAGGAGTTTGTTGCGTCTTAGCTGCACTGTCCTCCAGAGGAATGTCGGAGCAACAATATCTCCAGGTAGCTTGCAGTCAATCCAGATTAGAATGTTTTTGTTATAGAGAACAAAATACATTTCAACTTTTCACTCTAATTGTCTATTTCTGGTCCTCAAATTGATCAAACTTCACCATGCAGAGCAGACGGGGCCTCCAAGATGTTGTCCAGTTTGCGATTTAGTCCAAAATCACAAAAGTCTGATTGCCCGCATCCCCCAATCATTTGTGGCTGTTTTGGGGTGCCTTGAACTGCTGCCAGCATCTTCAAATGTGTCGATACACCTGGGCAACGCTTACTTCAATCAGCAGATGTCCTGTTATCAGGATTCCGAATAGGTAGATATCTTCAACGTCCTCCACTTAAAGGGTTGCCAGGCACGCAGCAGTCCGCTTCTCCCATGAGTCCATCTTGTGTCCAGCAACAACCCCCCGAATCTGAAATCTTGTCTATCTCGTTGAGTAGCCAGTTGATCAATTCCATTGTTTAGATTTTGGAGAGCAGTGCAAAAACAGGATACAAGAAAGTTAAAAAAAGACAGGACAAGACAAAGAGGCGAGCACGGCAAGTATGGAGAGGAAGGGTAGTGTGACCGCCTTTGCCTAGAGCCAAGAGACATCGATGTTAACGTCGCTTCCTTTCAGCTTGACTCGCTGTTTCAGCAAATCCACCTCGCTTTTTTAGTTAGTGAACTTCATGATAATGACAAGTGTGTTGTTATTCCTGCTAGATATTGGAATGCACGTATCGATATTGTTGACATCCAGATTAATTCTCATTGGTAATTTTAATTAGCTACTATGAACAAATAAAATATTTATCGATAAAACTGGAAGAGTTTTTAGCCCAAAGGTAACATATACGAGCTAGTTGTGTTCTTCTTATGTTTTGGTTGATACACACTAGCTATAATTAGGCCCACTAGTACACCAAATAAATAATCATTTTTGACACCTATTCAACAATATTTTTGTTATTGGGATAACTGCACTGTATCACACTGAGAGGTTTATCAAATTTAAGTGCAGTATAAGGACTCATATTGGGTATTTTATACACTGAACGAAAATATAAACGCAACACTTTTGTTTTAGCTCCCATTTTTCATGAGTTGAACTCAAAGATCTCAAACTTTTACTGTACTGTATACACAAAAGACTTATTCCTCTCAAATATTGTTCACAATTCTGTCTAAATCTGTGTTAGTGAGCAACTTCTTCTCTGCCAAAATAATATATCCCACTTCACAGGTGTGGCATATCAAGATGCTAATTAAACAGCATGATTATTGCACAGGTGTGCCTTAGGATGACCACAATAAAGCAGTTTTATCACACAGCACAATGCCACAGATGTCGCACATTTTGAGGGAGCGTGCAGTTGGCATGCGGACTGCAGGAATGTCCACCAGAGCTGTTGCTCGTGAATTTAATGTTCATTCCTCTACCATAAGCCATGTCCAAAGGCGTTTCAGACAATTAAGCAGCACATCCATCCGGCCTCACAACCACGGCAGACCACGTGTAACCACCTCAGACCAGGACCTCCACATCAAGCAGGTTCACCTCCGTGATCGTCTGAGACCAGCCACCCGGACAGCTGCTGCAACAATTGGTTTGCATAATCAAATAATTTCTGCACAAACTGCGAGAAACAGATTCAGGGAAGCTTATCTGCATTCTCGTCGTCCTCTTCTGGGTATTTTCCTACACTGCAGTTCGTCGTCATAACCGACTTGAGTGGGCAAATGCTCACATTCAATGGCGTCTGACAGGTTAGAGAGGTGTTCTCTTCACGGATGAATCCCGCTTTTCACTGTGCAGGGCAGATGGTGTGGGAGAGCAGTTTGCTGATATCAACGTTGTGAATCGAGTGGCCCATGGGCGGGGGTTATGGTATGGCCAGGCGTATGTTATGGACAACGAAAGCAAGTGCATTTTATTGATGGCCTTTTGACACAGAGATATCCGTGACGAGACCCTGAGGCCCATTGCTGTGCCATTCACCCGAGAAAATCACCTCATGTTGCAGCACGACAATGCACGGCCCCATGTTGCAAGGGTCTGTACACAATATCTGGAAGCTGAAAACATCCCAGTTCTTGCATGGCCAGCATACTTACCGGACATGTCACCCAATGAGCATGTTTGGGATGCTGTGGATCGGCGTATACGACAGCATATTCCAGTTGCTGCCAATATCCAGCAACTTGGCACAGTCATTGAAGAAGAGTGGACCAACATTCCACAGGCGAAGGAGATGTGTTGCACTGCGTTAGGCAAATGGTGGTTACGCCAGATACTGACTGCTTTTCTGACCCCCCAGATTCCCAATGGAGCAAAACTGCAAATTTTAGAGTGGCCTCTTATTGTGGGCAGCCTAAGGCACACCTGTGCAATAATCATGCTGTTTAATCAGCATCTTGATATGCCACACCGGTTAGATAGGATGGACTATCTTGGCAAAGAAGAAGTTGCTCACTAACACAGATTTAGACAGATTTGTGAACACTATTTGAGAGGGAAAGGTCTTTTGTGTGTATAGTAAAAGTTTTAGATCTTAGAGTTCAACTCTTGAAAAATGGGAGCAAAAACAAAAGTGTTGCGTTTATATTTTTGTTCAGTGTATCTTCAACCTAACTTGGGCTAATACTAATAATTGTATGTTTTCACATGGATAATGCTGCCACCATGTGGAAACAAACGATGCACTCTAATTGCCTGTTAGGCTTAGACTTAGACAAACTTTAATGAAAGGAAATTGTTACACACAGTAGCTGAATTACAAGAGGAAGGGAAGGATAACTAAACACTCAAAAGAGGACGATATAATAAATCTAATATAGACCAATAATACGAGAGAGATTTTATATACAATAGCAGCAAAAGTTTAAGGCAGCATAACAATAGATATTTATTTATTCTTATGAATATTATGTGTATTTAAAGGCCTACTGAAATGATTTTTTTTTATTCAAACGGGAATATCAGATCCATTCTATGTGTCATACTTTATCATTTCACGATATTGCCATATTTTTGCTGAAAGGATTTAGTAGAGAAAATCGACGATAAAGTTCGCAACTTTTGCTCGCTGATAAAAAAAAGCCTTGCCTGTACCGGAAGTAGCGTGACGTCAGATGAGGTAATATTCCTCACAATTTTCCTATGTTTACAATGGAGCGAGAGAGATTCGGAGCGACAAAGCGACGATTACCCCATTAATTTGAGCGAGGATGAAAGATTCGTAGATGAGGAACGTTACAGTGAATGACTAGAGAGGCAGTGATGGACGTATCTTTTTTTTCGCTCTGATCGTAACTTAGGTACCAGCTGGGTCATTGGATTCCACACTCTCTCCTTTTTCTATTGTGGATCACGGATTTGTATTTTAAACCACCTCGGATACTATATCCTCTTGAAAATGAGAGTCGAGAACGCGAAATGGACATTTAAAGTGACTTTTATCTCCACGACAATACATCAGTGACACACTTAGCAACTGAGCTAACGTGATAGCATCGTTCTCAAACGAAGATAGAAACAAAATAAATAAACCCCTGACTGGAAGGATAGACAGAAGATCAACAATACTATTAAACCATGTACATGTAACTACACGGTTAAAAATTCTCAGCCTGGTAAGGCTTAACAATGCTGTTGCTAACGACGCTAAGGCTAATTTAGCAACTTAGCAACCGGACCTCACAGAACTATGATAAAAACATTAGTGCTCCACCTACGCCAGCCAGCCCTCATCTTCCCATCAACAGCCGTGCTCACCTGCATTCCAGCGATCGACGGCGCGACGAAGGACTTCATCCGTGGGTTTGGCGGCAAGCATCGGCTAGGCGTCTGCTAAGTACCGTAAGTAGTCCTTGTTGTGTTGCTGTAAGTATTGTACTTAGCCGCTAATACACCGATAGATCCCACCTACAACGTTCTTCTTTGCAGCCTCCATTGTTCATTAAACAATTTGCAAAAGATTCACCAACACAGATGTCCAGAATACTGTGGAATTTTGTCGAAGAAAACAAGAGGTTTTTGTATCGGGTCCGATGGAGTCCAACCACTTCCGTGGATTTTGTGACGTCACGCGCATAAATCATATCCAAAGGAGTTTTTCAACCGGAAGTGTGGCGGGGATTTTAAAATTGCACTTTATAAGTTAACCCGGCCGTATTGGCATGTGTTTCCATGTTAAGATTTCATCATTGATATATAAACTATCAGACTGCGTGGTCGGTAGTAGTGGGTTTCAGTAGGCCTTTAAAGTCTTTATAAGCTATCCACACAACTTTCACACACACGTATAAACACTTATTGTACTCTTAAAACACTTTGTACACTAAAACTTGCGCAATTTTAACATGAAAACTTAAATGGCTACTTAATGTTAAAGTATTTTACATGGAACTTCCAGCTCAAGGATGTCAAAATAATTTTCATGAAGGGCCATATCAGTATTATAGTGCCAGTTGTAACTGAAAGTCAGCAAATTGAATTAAATGTATGGGGGGAAAAAACTAAGGAAAATCAATTAAGGCTTCAAATAAAAACGTTAAAAAGACTGACTGTTAGTGACTTGTGTATGGATTCAATGAGGAAGAGAGGGAAAAAGAAGTTACTGCATGCAACATAAGCAAAACCAGAAGCGAACGTGACACTTTCAAGATAAAGTTTCGGTAACACTTTAGTATGGGGAACATATTCACCATTAATTAGTTGCTTATCAAAGTAACAAAGACTTAATTTAGAGTTATTTGGACACTAGGGAAACATAAGTGTTAGGGTTAGGGTTACTAATAAGCAATAATTCTGAGGTTATTGAGGGAAGACTCTTAGTTAATGGCCATGCAGAATAAGGCATTAATAAGTACTTAATGACTAATTAAGAGCCAATATGTTATTAATTTGCATGATAATAAGCAACTAATTAATGGTGAATATGTGTTTCCCCATACAAAAGTGCTACCAAAGTTTCAAAATGAGAGTCGCTGCAAAAACACTTAAGACACCATTTAAGCTTTCGCGTATGGCGTCAGAACGGTGCTAAAATTTTTGTGCGTAAAAAACATACTCTGCATGCACACAAACTCATTTTGCACGCGTGCAGATTAATTTTGCGTATTTTATTTTTGTTTTTCTCTGCGCATGCGACGTTTCACCCTTTTTGTACTTAGGTTGGTTGGTTTTTATTACGAACATGTATACGGTTTCAACATGATATATCACATATTTTCTTTTTTTTTTACAGCTTGTCCGAAAAGGAGTAGGAAGAAGCAAAGCTTATTTAATTGTCATAATGGCTGGAGGATTTGTGTGAGGATCCACATGTCGGGAAAAAAGTGATAGGTTAAGGAACAGACATATATTTAAATATTGTCTGTTCATCAATTTACCTACCGGTAATTTTCTGCTGAGTGGATGATGTAGGTTACTAATTTTCCCACAAATCCTCCCGCCGTGATGACTCGCCTTACTCTGCCTCGGATTGACTCCAACTTGGAGACACTAGGCATTTAAAGTAACCAATCAGAAAGGAGGGGAGTTGCTGGGCCAGGTATTTAATGCCGTCATAAGGGTGCCAAAATCCTTGTGCGTAAAAAAACACACTCTTTGAGCACGTGGACTCATTTTGCGCCTGCGTCTTTTTGCTTGCATGAGCATAAAATTAGTCCTAGCACACGCAATATGAATTTGCGCACACGCCAAATGAGTCTACGCTCATTGCAGAATTTTGGGACTCTTCTGACACCATACTCCTGGGCTACATAAAATTAATTGGCACATGTGCACTGGCTTTTGAAGCTACTGTAGGTCTTGATTCAACTAAACAGTCTCTAATGCCATGGTGAAGAAGGTTTCAGGAGTTTTTTGAGGGTTTTGTGAACCCAAAAATATAAACAATAAATGCTATTGTTATCTAAGATCATAATACTAGCGACGTTAGCTTATCGATATTAGCTTAGCAAAGTAGCTATTAGCCTACGGCGATCATAACCCAGCAGGCACAAGACATTGATACAACGTTGATTAGGTAGGTAGGTAGGTAGGTTTTTGTCATTGCACAAGTACAACAAAACTTTGTTTTCAGCACAAAGAAGTTCAAGATTAGACAAACAAACAGTGTACAGGGTTACAGAACAGGAACGTTGATGGGTCGCCACAAGGCGCCCCGTAAAATATAGGAAAAATGTAAACGCTGGGGGAGGATGAGTAAAAAAATACACTCTAGACTGAGCTCCTAAGGGGGCCCAGTCGGGAGTGGGAAAAAAACCTCCATAACAAAGCACATATACATATTACAACATACATTTCGAGACTTGCAACAGAGGGGAGGGAGTGGGGGCTACGGTGGGAGGCTGCAGCTCTTCAGGCGCTGCCCAGCCGTCCATCACCCCTAAGGGATTCGCGTCAAGGGCGTTGGATGGGTGGTGGGGTATGTGTGTGAGGCGTATATTTTTGTGGATGCATGTGTGTGTGTAAGCCTGCCGCGTGTCTCGCGGCCTTGGTGTTCTTGCCAGTCAGTCCAAAGTCAACAACAGCAAGTGTGTGTCCATGAGAGACAACAACATTTCAAAATAGTTGTGTTTGTAAATTCAGATGACATTTGATCCCTGTTGTGGCGGGAAATTACCAATTTTCAATGGTCAAATCAACGTCACAACCTGACATTGAATAAATGTTCCCAAAAAGAATGTTGTTTCAAAGTTGTATTTGTGTTATAGAATATTGGTCGGGAAATGACCAAAATTCAACAGTCAAATCAACGTCATAACCGTACATTGATTAAGCATTGTCAAAAATCATGTTGTTCCAAGGCTAGGTTTGAGTTGCTCAACGTCAGGATCAAAGTTCTCAACGTTGTTTTAATGTCTTGTGTCTGCTGGTAACATAATAGGGACAAAGTGTCAGGATATTTTATTGTTGCATAGTAAAATGACAGCAAGAGTGCGGGGTGCATTTGGTTGCAAAATACACGGTACACTGAGAATAATCTTTCGCAGGAAAGACAATGTTGTGTATTAATAACATGTTTTACGTTGATAAAGCAAACTATATGAAAATCTTATGAAGAAATAAGAAAGTTAAATTTCATTTTCAATATGTAACCCATTCTTTTCATTGTCTTAATTGAAAAGATGACTAAGATGGCTGCCATGCGTTGACGTACTGTAACTAGTTACATCTTGTAGATACTTGCAATGAGTAAATTTGACCACAAGATAGTGCTATTTTTTTACCAACAACTCATCATATACACCATTACACTAGGGGCATAACAGCACGTACTTAATAACCAGCGATGCACTAAGACCTTATTAAGTGTACCAATAACTGAAGTGTGTATTTGCATTGCAGACTGTTGGACTTGGGTCTGGAAGGTCTGGTGATACGAACTCAGGACCTATCCACGCTCATCTTGTTGGTGGCCAGAAACCCAAAAGGACACCACATCGCCTGGCACTTTGTCAAAAAAAACTGGAGCAAGCTGGTTGAAAAGTGTGTATGGAGTAAAAGTTTTTATCTTTGATATTTTATCTGATGGTGTCTGTTGTCTTCCTGCTGTTCTTCAGACTGCAGTTAAGCTCAACCTCCATCAGACACATCCTGGTAGGCACCACAGGAAAGTTTACATACCCTGAGGAATACACTGAGGTACAGTAGACACCTTCATTGTATGTCTTAAATAATATTATATGTCCCCGAGATCATTCAGTAGTACACTTTCTGGGGGGTATTCCAGAAAGCAGGTTAAGTGAAACCTCTATGTAAAGCCTGAGATTAGGGAAATATAGGGTTTTTCGGTTAAAACAGAGGTACAGTATGTCAAATTCGATAACCAGTTTTTCCTCATAAATGTGAACCAAGCAGTCAGACATGATAGGTCTGTTGTTTTTAAACCAGTAGATGTTAGAACAAAAATAATTCCTGAAAATTAATGTTGTGAGAGAATTATTAGGCAATGGTTAATTAGATAAAATACCATTATATAAAAATATATTGTTAGTAAATTATCCACACATTGTCTACCGCTTGTCCCTAAATGCTTGATTTTAGATATTCAATATTAATTGTATTTGTTTGAACCATTTTTTAATGGCCCGTGGCACATTCTAAAAGTCATTTTGCCTAGAAAAACATTTTAAAAAGTGAAATTAAAGACAAACAGGCGTAAAATATAATGTGATAAAGTTGAAATGCTGACGCTATTAACACAAAGCTGACATGCAGGCTGTTTTTATACTGCATAGTATTGGTTTTTAAAATGAAATATAAAAATACAAAGTTTGGACACCCTTGGTTGAACTAAAAAATAAAAACATTTAACAATTTACAAGAGTAAAAGGTACATTCTCAATATTTTTTTCAATGTATTGTAAATATATAAAATAAAAAAATAATAAAGTAAATATATAAATATTACTTAAATCTGTATTAAATATGTGTATGTATATATTTACTGTATATATACTGTAAACATATATGTATATATATACTGTATGTATATGTATATATATATTGACACTTCTGGGGAACCAGCGACTACTGTGAAAGAGCAGTTGGCAGCCAGGAAAGTCTGGTGGGCAACCGGGAAAGACCGGGGGACGACGGGAGAGACCGTACCAGGAGTGGGCGGTTAGTCACCTTACCCACTTGCTTCCTCATGAGGAAGCACCTACAAACTGACTACGAAAAGGCATAAGAAAAAACAACCCGAAGGCCCTCCGAGAGGCGGGATGGAAGATGGGCCTATTCTGACGGATCAAACGGTGACAAACGGAACGGAAAACGACAATGAGAAGGTTCTCCGGAAGTGTAAATGCGGGTGGCAGAAGGTGACTTCTTTTAAAGGACTGCGGATTCATCAAGGGAGAATGAAGTGTGGGAGTACTCCCGACCAGCATAACCGCGCTGCTTCGGCAGGTCAGACGGAAGAGACCCAATGCCAGGTGACAAACCACAGTGCAGAGGGTCCCAGCAATGCTGAGGGGGAAACGGCAGTGGAAGCAGGAGGGGAGATGAATGCAGCACCCGAGAGCGAAGCTCATGCAGTCCCCCAGAGAGTTGCACAGTCAGAGAGCCAACGCAAACATCCAGAAAGGCGCAAGAAGATCAAGTGGCCGAAGGCAAGCAACCAAGCAGAATGGCGCAAGCTTGATGATCACCTGAGAGGGGTACTGGAGCATTCCCTGCGAGGGACGGTTGAGCGTAAACTAACCTCGCTGAGTAACATCATTTATGAGAAGTGCAGAGAGAAGTTCGGAGAGAGCGCGACCAAGCGAGCCACAGCCCAGAAGCACGAAGGACGGAGGGAGAGGGACATCAAGGGGCTTATAACCAACAGGCGCCAGTTGCGTAAGAGGTGGAGGAAAGCAGCCGCGGAGGAAAAAGAAGGGCTCAAAGTGCTATGGGATGATATCAAGCAGCGTCTTGCCAAGCTGCGTCGGGCAGAGAGACTTAGAAGGCGCCGGAAACGAAAGGAGAAGGAAAGAAAAGACTTCTTCAAGGATCCTTTCCGGTTTGCCCGTCAGCTCCTGGACGAAAAGCGAAGTGGCAAGCTGTCCATCGCGAAAGAGGATCTGGAACAACACATCAAGGACCAGTATACGGATGCAGCCAAAGATACACCACTTGGTTCACCAGGCCATGTGCCACGTCCAGAGCCCCCAGAGACCCCATTCGACACTTCCCCACCTAGGCTGAGCGAGATTAAAGAAGTCCTCAAGAAAGCCAGATCAGCCTCTGCACCAGGACCAAACGGGCTTCCTTACAAGGTGTATAAAAACTGTCCGCAAGTGACCACAATCTTGTGGAAGCTCATGAGTGTTGTGTGGAAGAAGCAATCCATTCCAGCGGAGTGGCAAGAGGCAGTTGGAATATTCATCCCCAAGGAGCAAAATTCAACCAACATCAGCCAGTTCAGGTCAATCGCTTTACTGAACGTGGAGGGAAAAGTATTTTTCTCTGTCCTGGCAAAAAGGATATCCAGCTTCCTCAGCAACAACTGCTACATCGATACAAGCTGTCAAAAAGCCGGACTGCCAGGCTTTCCGGGGTGCATAGAGCATGCATCCGTGATTTGGGATCAGATACAGCGTGCCAAAAGAGAGAGGAGCAACCTCCACGTGGTATGGCTCCACCTGGCAAATGCCTATGGCTCAGTACCACACAAGCTGGTTGAGTTTGCCCTGAATTTCTTCCACGTTCCTGTGTGTGTCAGTAACATCATAGCCAAGTATTTCAACAACCTACACATGTGCTTCTCAGTAGATGACTACATGACAGGATGGCAGCGGTTGGAAGTGGGAATTGCCATGGGCTGCTCCATATCACCAATCCTCTTTGTGGCTGCATTTGAAGTGTTACTCATTGGAGCAAGGCAAATGGTCAGAGGCCTGAAAACACCGTCAGGAGGAAGACTCCCCGCTCTGAGAGGTTTCATGGATGATGTGACAAGCATCCTACAGACCGCCCCATGCACAGCACGACTCCTCAAGCGTTTCGACGAACTCACCGTCTGGGCGAGGATGAAGATAAAGCCTGCTAAGTCCAGGAGCCTGTCCATCAGGAAGGGTGTGAGAGATGACAGGACAGTCTTCACAGCAGGAGGTGAGAAGATTCCACTCCTGGCAGAGCAGCCCATACGAAGCCTCGGGAGGGAGTATACAGCAGAGCTTTCGGACAGGCAGATGGGGAGGGTGGTCCAGAAACAACTAAAAGAGGGGCTCGTAAGGATCGACGGCAGCCAACTTCCTGGGAAGCTGAAGGTTTGGTGTTACCACTTCACACTTTTCCACCGCGTAATGTGGCCGCTGAAAGTAGCCGAAATTCCATCTTCTCAGGCCAGCAAGATGGACAGCATCGCCAACGGTTATATCAGGAAGTGGCTGGGCCTCCCCCGCTGTTTCTCGGACACAGGTCTTTTCGGCAAGAACATTCTGCAACTTCCTCTGAAGTCAATCAATCTGGGTTACAGGCAGGAGAAGACTCGCCTTGTACTGGAGTTGAGGGAATCAAGAGACGAAGCTGTGAAGAGTGCAGCGGTGACTGTCCGCACTGGACGAAAGTGGAAGGCTCAGGTGGAAGTGGACCAAGCTGTCTCAAGGCTGAAGTACAAGGAGATTCTGGGAAGAGTCCAAGACAGCCGGGCAGGACTGGGATGGGGGAAACCAGTCCAGTTCTGGTCCAAAGCCACGAGACAGCAGAGGAAGGCCATGGTGGTGGAAGAGGTCACACAAGTGGCGCAAGACCAGTATTGGATCAAGGCCGTATCCCAGGGAAAACAGGGGGCATGGACTCGCTGGGAGGATACCATCAAAAGAGTCATAACCGGGGCCGACATCTGGCGAACTCCTCAATCTCGGCTTAGCTTCCTCGTGAGGGCAGCGTATGACACCCTGCCATGCCCTCGAAACCTCGCCCAATGGTTCGGAAGCGAGGGCAAGTGCTCCCTGTGCAGCAAAGACGATGCAGGACTCAAACATATCCTTTCAGGTTGCAACGTCGCGCTGACGCAGGGGCGCTTCCGGTGGCGACACAATCAGGTGCTGAGGAAGTTGGCAGAGCTGTTGGAGAGATGCAGAGTCGGGGCAAACAACGCCACAGATCGCCATCGGCCAAACATCAATTTCATCAAACCAGGAGAGGTAGGACAGAAGACAGAGGCGGGAAGATCATCACTTCTGCTTACCCCTGGTAAGGGCTGGGAGATGCGCGTTGACCTGGACAAGCTGCTAGTCTTCCCAACTGAGGTCATACAGACAACGCTAAGACCAGACGTTGTGATGTGGTCCTCAGCTGCTAAGAAAGTCCTCATCATTGAACTAACCGTGCCATGGGAGGAGGGAATACCAGTAGCACATGAGTTCAAACGGTCAAAGTACAGCGACCTGGCAGAGGACTGCAAGGGGGGAGGCTGGTCTGCGTCCATTCACCCCGTGGAGATCGGATGCAGGGGCTTCGTAGGAGGTTCTGCGACCCGGCTCCTGCGTGCGGCGGGAATGACCGGTTACAGCCTGAGGAGGGCCATTAAGGAGTTGGCAGAGGAGGCAGAGAAGGCAAGTTTCTGGATGTGGCTAAGAAGGAGGGACAACACTTGGGGCTCAACACCCCATTGAGGTCAGTTGCAGGGAGTGGCGCGGGGAGACGTCCCCGCTTAGCCACTGCCCCCCCACCGCGAGGTGTCCTGGCTTGGGGGCGAAACATCAGTGAACGGTGGCACCAGCTGACGACCCTGCAGCTGACCTCGAAGTGCACTGGAGGAGGTGCGACAGGCAGAGATGCCAAGCAGTTAGGTCTGTACTTATTAATTAATATATTTATATATACAGTATATATCCATCCGTCCATTTTCTACCGCTTGTCCCTTACGGGGTCGCGGGGGGTGCTGGAGCCTATCCCAGCTGCACACGGGCAGAAGTCAGGGTACACCCTGGATCGAACCCAGGACCTTCGTATTGTGAGGCACACGTACTAACCCCTGTACCACCGTGCTGAATATATATGTATGTATATTTGTATGTATTAGGGTGGTATGGTATACCGGTATTAGTATAGTACCGCGATACTAATGAATAATTTTCGGTACTATACCGTCTCTGAAACGTATCGGTCCCGATACGTTTGTGGTATCATCCAAAACTAATGTAAAGTATCAAACAACAGAAGAATAAGTGATTATTACATTTTAACAGAAGTGTAGACAGAACATCTTAAAAGAGAAAGTAAGCAGATATTAACGGTAAATGAACAAGTATATTAATAATTAATTTTCTACCACTTGTCCTTAATAATGTTGACAAAATAATAGAATGATAAATGACACAATATGTTACTGCATACGTCAGCAGACTAATTAGGAGACTTGGTTGTTTACTTACTACTAAAAAACAAGTTGTCTAGTATGTTCACTATTTTATTTAAAGACTTAACTGCAATAAGAAACATATGTTTAATGTACCCTAAGATTTTTTTGTTAAAATAAAGCCAATAATGCAATTTTTTTGTGGTCCCATTTATTTAGAAAAGTATCGAAATTATTTTAGTACCGGTACCGGTACTAAACTATTGGTATCGTTACAACACTAGTATGTATATATGTATGTATAAATATAAATATACATATATACAAATATATGTATATTTATATATATGTATATATTTGTATATATGTCTATTTATATATATATATATATATATATATATATATATATATATGTATATATATATGTATATATGTATATATATATATATATATATATATATATATATATATATATATATATATATATATATATATATATATATATATATATATATATATATATATATATACACACATATATATATATACATATATATATATATATATACATATATATATGTGTGTGTATATATGTACTGTATGTATATATATGTATGTATACATGTACATACATATACACAACCGTTCAAAAGTTTGGGGTCACATTGAAATGTCCTTATTTTTGAAGGAAAAGCACTGTACTTTTCAATGAAGATAACTTTAAACTAGTCTTAACTTTAAAGAAATACACTCTATACATTGCTAATGTGGTAAATGACTATTCTAGCTGCAAATGTCTGGTTTTTGGTGCAATATCTACATAGGTGTATAGAGGCCCATTTCCAGCAACTATCACTCCAGTGTTCTAATGGTACAATGTGTTTACTCATTGGCTCAGAAGGCTAATTGATGATTAGAAAACCCTTGTGCAATCATGTTCACACATCTGAAAAGAGTTTAGCTCGTTACAGAAGCTACAAAACTGACCTTCCTTTGAGCAGATTCAGTTTCTGGAGCATCACATTTGTGGGGTCAATTAAACGCTCAAAATGGCCAGAAAAAGAGAACTTTCATCTGAAACTCGACAGTCTATTCTTGTTCTTAGAAATGAAGGCTATTCCACAAAATTGTTTGGGTGACCCCAAACTTTTGAACGGTAGTATATATATATATATATATATATATATATATATATATATATATATATATATATATATATATATATATATATATATATCTATATATATATATATATATATATATATATATATATATATATATATATATATATATATATATATTAGGGGTGTGGGAAAAAATCGATTCGAATTCGAATCGCGTTTCTCAGGTTGTGCGATTCAGAATCGATTCTCATTTTTAAAAAATCGATTTATTATTATTATTTTTTTATTATTATTATTATTTTTTTTAATTAATCAATCCAACAAAACAATACATAGCAATACCATAACAATGCAATCCAATTCCAAAACCAAACCCGACCCAGCAACACTCAGAACTGCAATAAACAGAGCAATTGAGAGGAGACACAAACACGACACAGAACAAACCAAAAGTAGTGAAACAAAAATGAATATTATCAACAACAGTATCAATATTAGTTACAATTTCAACATAGCAGTGAATAAAAATTCCTCATTGACATTATCATTAGACATTTATAAAAAAAAAATTAAAAAAGAACAATAGTGTCACAGTGGCTTACACTTGCATCGCATCTCATAAGCTTGACAACACACTGTTTCCAATATTTTCACAAAGATAAAATAAGTCATATTTTTGGTTCATTTAATAGTTAAAACAAATTTACATTATTGCAATCACTTTATAAAACATTGTCCTTTACAATTATAAAAGCTTTTTACAAAAATCTACTACTCTGCTTGCATGTCAGCTAGGGGTGTGGGAAAAAATCGATTCGAATTCAAATTGCCATTCTCACGTTTTATGATTCAGTATCAATTCTCATTTTTCAAAAATCAATTTTCTTCCCCCGCTCCCGGCAATGTGTATGTGCCTTCTGGGCTACCGTAGGTATTGCGCAATAAGCAGCGTTGCTACCTGGTGGCTAGCTAGTACTAAGGGGAGTGTACAGTGTAGTGTTGTTGTGTTGCTGCTAAAATGCAGGGAAAAGAAAATGACACAGAGCAGCCTAAAGAAATACAACCGCCTCCGCGGGCTTTGAAAGCAAACGTTTGGAGACACTTTGGATTTTACTGTGGCAAGAAAGGGCTTGACATGACTCATGCAATTTGCAGACTTTGCAATGCTAAAGTTAAGTATTCTGGGAATACTTCAAATCCCCGCGCTCACTTGGACAGACACCACCCACAGTTATCAGAGGAAAAGGATCATCCACTAACACCACTGGCAGCAAAATTGGGTTTGGTTTTGAAATTGTATTGCATTATTATGGTATTGTTGTGTATTGTTTTCATTAAAAAAAATTTAAAAAAAATAATTGTTTTTGAATCGAGAATCGTGTTAAATTTTAAAAAAAATTGATTTTGAATCGAATCGTGACCCCAAGAATCGATTCTGAATCGAATCGTGGGACACCCAAAGATTCACAGCCCTAATATATATATATATATATATATATATATATATATATATATATATATATATATATATATATATATATATATATATATATATATATATAAACACACTATACTAGTGCTCTCAAATGGTTATATTGTTTAATCAGATGAATCACACAATTTAATTTGGATTAATCATGATTGATCACAGGTTATTACTTGCTTGCATAATTCAAATTAACTTTAAAAAAGAGCTCAATAGTTTGACACAAATGCAAATTTATTGTCAGAATTTCATGCACAAACATTTTAAAATATATATTTGACTTGAATGCATGTAATTTTTTGCTCAAAACTTGTAAACAGTATTCTATAATGGGTATATTTTGGGGTGAAATTTGCCAGTGAGTACACCATATATTTAATCTGTTTTAGTCATAATACAATTTTTAATTCATAAAAGAAAATTAAAAAGTATTTTTTAAATATATTTAATTGGTGTAAGTATAATTTATAATCTATACGGTGGAGCAGGGGTTAGTGCATGTGCCTCACAATACGAAGGTCCTGAGTAGTCCTGAGTTTAATCCCGGGCTCGGGATCTTTCTGTGTGGAGGTTGCATGTTCTCCCCGTGACTGCATGGGTTACCTCTGGGTACCCCAGCTTCCTCCCACCGCCAAAAACATGCACCTGGGGATAGGTTGATTGGCAACACTAAATTAGCCCTAGTGTGTGAATGTGAGTGTGAATGTTGTCTGTCTATTTGTGTTGGCCTTGCGATGAGGTGGCGACTTGTCCAGGGTGTACCCCGTCTTCCGCCCAAATGCAGCTGAGATAGGCTCCAGCACCCCCCGCGACCCCAAAAGGGACAAGCGGTAGAAAATGGATGGATGGATTACTTACAATAAGCAAAATAACATGGCCTGGCTAGAAAAAAAATTATAAACATAATTTACTTTGCATTTGCATTGACTTAACATATCAAACATCATAAAAACAAATTAGTTATTATTTCAGATGCATCAATGTGCATTTTTCACTAGTGGATTGCACCTAAATTAAAATGATTTTATTTCATATAAATATTATTTAACTGTACTACTTTTCTTTCACACAAAAAAAAATCACAATAAACATGCATTAAAGGGGTCATATTATGATTTTTTGTTCTATTTTTAAAACTTCATTTTGGTCTACATAACATACAAGGATGCTTCTTTGATGAAAGATTTGCATAGATTTTGTTTTACAGACCTTTTTGTAAGCCATATTTTTGCTGTCTTTAAAATATGAGAGGCACCCTCACACTGAGTCAGCATTCGCCGCGCCCGGCAAAAATTACTTGTAGTTTTTTTTTAGCTTTCTAGTTTTTATTGTGCACTTCAAACATCGATGACCGGCACCAGCCATCTGTTTTGGGTGACTTTCACCACAACACAACATACCAGATGACATACCGAGACCAACGGGCTTACCGTGTTTTATTGCAGGTCTGTAACTATACACTAAGGGTAAACTTCTACCGAGTTTTTCTCTCTCCAATGCTAAATCCTGGCCGTATCCATTGCTGCTTTGAAGACTTGTAAACAATTGCACCTACAAGCGACATCGCAAACGTAATACCAGATTATAGTACTAACTGGTCCATTGCCAAACACCGTAGGCACTGATCCAATTTAAAGTAGTTTTTAGGGAAATCATTCTTCATTTCGCCGCAGGACAGTGACCCTACTGTCATATATTAGAATGCTAATCTAGCTACACAACAACTTGAGCTACAATGCTAACATACATTCACGTATTTCTAACGTACTGTTATTTACCCCTACATTGTCTCCTCCATTGCCATAAATAGTAGTCACTGACTCCGCCATTAAAAGTTGTTTTTCGAAAAACCCATCATTTGGTGAAAGTTTGTAAGAAGCAGGACTCTTCGTAGCATACACTTGGAAGAAGAAGCAACTTCTTCCAAGTTTAAAGCACATTGCTTCGAATCATAAAAGTTAAAAGTAATGCACTTTCTTTTTTATTCCAGATGGGGCTAAAAGTTTGTGTAGTGACTTGGGCTGGTTAAAACAACCAATAACAGGGCATTTTCTGCCTTTGTGTCGTACGTTGGTCGTATCTCGTTTGAACTAAAAATTATCAAATGATAAGGGACAAGCAGTAGAAAATGGATGGATGGTGGAATGGATGGATAAATAAAATGGTGGATTCACACAAAGACCTTTGTGTAAGCCAGGGGCTTCGAATATATGGCCCTGATCCGGCACGCGAACAGGTTTTATCCGGCCCACGAGATGAGTTTGCCAAGTACAAAAATGAACTGTAATTTCGGAATGAGAGAAACTGCTGTTCTAAATGTGTCCACTAGATGTCGTAATAGACATTCTTTATATCTCCTGCTGTGAGAGCGCACATGACTTCAGAGGGGGCAGAGCTACACTTTCGTTTTTGGACACTATGTACTTACGCTGCTTATTAGTGATAGTACACAAAATGTGGAGGCAAGATAAATATCTCCACGGTTTGATTTCAAATACACACATTTGTTGCCGGAAGTGGGCTGCTATGGAAACGGAAATAAGTGTGCTGAGCAAATGAGCTCCAGCAATGCTTAAAATGACCAAAATACGGTAAATATTGCCACGTGTATTCACAACCTTGATGGAGTGTTTTGATGTTGTTTTAGAGGGCTGTGAAGGCTGCAAGGGTGACTCACATTCGCCGCATCTTATAAAAAAGTTAAAAGTACCACTGATAGTCACACACACACTAGGTGTGGTGAAATTACTCTCTGCGTTTGACCCATCCCGTTGTTCCACCCCCTGGGAGGTGAGGGGAGCAGTGAGCAGCAGCGGTGGCCGCGCTCGGGAATCATTTTGGTGATTTAACCCCCAATTCCAACCCTTGATGCTGAGTGCCAAGTAGGGAGGCAATGGGTCCCATTTTTATAGTCTTTGGTATGACTACCGATCTCAGGGCGGACACTAACCACTGAGCCAGCAACAACAAAACAAGTGTTTTTTTATCATCGGTAGAATCCTTTAAAAAAAAATAGACGTGCGTTCTTGTCTCTCATAATGATTGTGAACGAGAGGCACAATTCCAAAAAAAGTGCAGTTCCCCTTTAACTCAGAGTCATCATACTGAGGATTGATTCAACTAACTCAAATCAGGCATTTTGGAATCCAACACTCAAAGAATTACCCATCAACTCAGACTTCAGGTTTAGACTCAGAGTTTGTTTAACCTCCTACCTGGAATACCATAATCAAATTTAATTCTAATCTGATTTGATGGATGTGTTTAAATGTGCATGTGTTTGTCGTCCCCCCCCCCCCCCCCCCCCCAGGTTAAACTGTTCTTTGAGTCCATCAGAGAACAGGCATCTCAACTGAGAGCTCCTCAAATCGCACTGGACAACATGCAGAAAAATATTCTCTGGATGCAGAGAAACCTGCAGACGTTAAAAAACTGGCTTAATGAGAGGACATATGGCGGCTGATTTTTAAGTATTTTTTTAAATGGTGTGTTGCGTGTAAAAAAAAAGAAAGGAAAAAAATCACGGAGGATCCTTTTTTCACATGGAAAAAAAAAAGTTCTGTTAATTTTACCAACTTATTTGTGAGTAAGTGAGATAAAAAGATAATGTTGCAAAAAAAAAAAAGTTTATACTAATGGTGTCATTGTAGGCTGCTTAAACCTGTAAAACCAAGACTTTAATCGCCTCACAGTTGCAGGTTTGTTTGTTTTTTGTTGTTTTTTTTACCAACAATGTCATCCTAATATTCATGGTTTTAATATTGCACAATTTATTTCAAAAAGAGCTTTGACACTTGAAATAATTTATTGCTGCTAATCTGAGTTAAGAAGAACAGTACACGCAGTATCATTTTTCTTTCACAACTCAAAGCTAGACGGATGAATAGCATAATGAAAATGATTATTTCAAATGATGTGGAGATGCCGGATCTGGATCCCCGGGTGTTGAGTTTGGCACCTGAGCCTTGGCTTAGATTAGACAATAAAAAGATTCATTGTACTGTTGTGTTATGTATGTTCCGTGTGCTCACGGGCACAGCACTGAACTCTGGGCCCCCATCACCACCACACCCACACACACTTGATATGTTTACATACATTCAACAACAAATATTTGCATGGGTTTGGTTGAAGCCAGCATTTTTAAACATGTAAAAACCCTAATCAGAGTTTGGATTGTTAAAAGATAGGATTAGCATACCTCTAACATATCTAGATAACTCCCCTAAATAATTACTTTTGTGTACTGAAAGGTACCAGCTAGTTAATTACAAATTACCATACATTAATTTAAATAATCTGCCATTTTTCACCTAAATATGATGATGAATACAGTATGTCAAGTTTTCCTTTACTTCAGAGTGTAATATATAAGTTAGCTAATTCACGTGTTATACAAATACAATACGATACAAGAAAATAACATGTTATTAGGATTATATTATTAGTGCATCTCCTGGGAATTCCTGTGTTTAAAAACTAGTGACACCTCTGTTTCTAACTTTAATCAAGGGTCTTTAGACGCACCACATTCATGGCAAATGAAAGGGACAAGCGGTAGAAAATGAATGGAGATGTAAAAGTTTAACTTCTACGTAACATTTTCTTACACTGCCACAGTTAGATTTATTATATTTTTACCTTCTATCATCTCGCATTGTTTCAAAATGCTGGTGTTGTGTTGCTGTGTGTGAATGCTGAAAGGTGAGCTTTAGTGAGGGTATGATGTTTGTGTTGAGTGAAGTGTTCCAAATGTGTCATGGTGGAACTAACTATTTTGTATTTTTCATAGGGTGGGGGGTGAGTATGAAGGTTAATTTGTGTCTACTATGTAAACTTTTTTGGACACTGAATTTTTGCGTTTGAATTTTGCAAATTTAATTTTTTTTATATCAAATTATGCGTACAATTTCAAACCGTACAGATTAATTTTTGCCCATATTTGTTTTGGTGTAATTTATTTTATTTATGGTATTTTATTCTGGCTTGTCACAAATCTTATCTGATTGTGATTTTATATGTTTTCATCCTTTTTATGGGGAACTTTGAGTACATTTACAATTTTATAATCTTACCAATGTTTGTAATGCTTGTTATGTGGAAGGTCTTTGTATTGCATGCCTAAGATTGTACTTTTCCTGTATGTTTTAATGGATGTCCTAATCTTGCTGTCTGCAAAACAAGTTGACCTTTGGGTACTAATAAAGTAACCTAACCTAACTGAATAAAAAATCAGAGTATAAATATTAGTTTTTCTTTATCAAATGTCAGTCCATGCAAATGCAACACAAAAATTAAGTGCACAATTGTTTGTTTCAAAACTCAACACCCACCTCAGGTAATTTATGACTATAGCACCTGATTGGCTGGTTCTGAGACAGGATCAATTGCTGCAGTCTTAATTTACCGGAAGCGAGTCTTGAGTTTGAAAGCGAGGAATATTTCTACATTATTTTAATTTTATTTTTAAACCTACTTTTTATACAATGATTTTTTCACACAATAGATTTTAAAACACTGTATTTTAACAAACTGAACTTTTAACATGTATATTTTGCTCACAAATTGTATTCAATGAAAATGTCAGCATAATTAGAGGTAAAACAAATAAATAAATCAGTTCACAAAATACAAACGCAAAAAAATATTTGACATAAATTCAATGTAAAAAATAAATAAAAAAGCTTTCGTCATGAAGACACAAATTAACCTCAGTTAGGTTTGTCTTTGATGTTCTTCATTTGATTCAAGGAACCTAGTTATTGAAATTTCACGGCTATATTTGTTGTATATTAACAATTAATGACTTTTTAAAATAATTTTTATAACCTATTTAAAACACTACAAACTTTACAAAAGCCTTTTACATCGACACCCCTGCTATCTGAGTGTGCTTATGTATTCAGGAAAATGTATGTTAATTTTGAACATTGTAAATATGTGCTATATAATTTATTTTCTGTGACACACAACGTTCAACTTGTCCATTTTTTTAATTATATAAACCTTTATGTATAATATGCAACATTTACATACAATCAATAAATACTGATAAACAAAACAAGTACAGAAACTACAAAACAGCGCCAGGGTGTTGTAAACTCAATAAAGTAACTCAGATAGAATGCAAAACATGTATATGTAACAAAATGTAAAGCCATAGGCTCACACAAGTTCCGTAAATAATCCACATTTGGAACACAGCATCATAGTTTTCGCAGCTTTTTGGTTCAACATGTCAAAAAATGAGTAGGAAGAAGCAGCGCCCCCTACGTCATCAGTACGTCATCACCTTAGCCCCGCCCATAATATTTTCAGCCAATTGGATGCGAGCGCTGTCTGTTGACCGTCTGCTGTCAACAACTGGTCGGCGAGGAAGCAGAAGTGACATTAAACTGCTAACGTCACACCTTTTGGTTTGTTTTTTTAACCAACTCTTGGTTTAATTTCCGCATTTGTGTTGTTAGTCAGGAGAAAGTAAAGTCGTCGCGTGAGTTCGCTACAATGACAAGTTGGCTCGTTCCAAGCTAGCGCTAGCTTTGGTGGTGTTGTTGTAGTGAAAGACCGACGTTGCAGTCAAGTGTGGCGGCGCGACCAGACACTAAATCTGCTCTAAAGGTGCCCAGATAAAGTACTTCCAGCCGGACTGAGAGATCTTTAACAGAACCCGTCCGCCATGGATCCGTTTGACAGCAACAGCACAGGTAAGGAAGTATGCAAACATGGTGGGTGAGTAACATTGACAGGATGTTAGCAGCAGGCTAGCTAATAATAACCAAGCACTGTGAGTGACTTTCATGTTGCGAGGGGTCAGTTTGACTTTTTGCGAGTCTGATTAAAATTAGATGATTGTATGAGATAAAAATAGACTTTCAGAAGCTGTCCTAACCAAGTTTATTTATAATTTCATGTCTGACATTAGCCGACAAGTCGTGCGCAGATGGTCTTTGCCTGACTAACAGAATACAATTAACTGATCCATCCATCAATTTTCTACCGCTTGTCCCTTTTGGGGTCGCGGGGGGTGCTGGAGCCTATCTCAGCTGCATTCGGGCGGAAGGCGGGGTACACCCTGGACAAGTCGCCCACCTCATCGCAGGACCAACACCGATAGACAGACAACATTCACACTCACATTCACACACTAGGGATAACCTTTATCACTGCTCACCTACTGCGGTGAACTAAACACCAGGCGAGGCATAGATACTTTTGGAGGTTTTTTTCCTCTTTTTTTTTTATTTTTTTACTTAAATTCATATAGCAGTGCCTCAGACCTATCCAGGAGATCGCAAAAAGCCGCTGCCTGACCAGGGCTTAGAAAATCCGCAGAGACTCCTCCCACCCCCACCGAGGACTGTTTTCACTGCTGGACTCTAGAAAGAGGTTCCGCAGCCTCCGTAGCAGAACCTACGGGTTCTGTAACAGCTTCTTCCCTCAGGACGTAAGACTCTTGAACGCATCATAATAATCCCCTCAATTCCCCCCAAAAATGGATTAACTCGCTGGAATATAAAGACAATATAACATACATCCATAAACGTGGATGCATATGCAAAAGTGCAATATATTTATCTGTACAGTAATCTATTTATTTATATCTGCACCTTATTGCTCTTTTATCCTGCACTACGACGAGCTAATGTAACAAAATTTCGGTCTTATCTGTACTGTAAAGTTCAAATTTGAATGACAATAAAAAGAAAGTCTAAGTCTAATACGCAGCTCTAATCATTGTTGATTTAGGTTGCACATTAGAATAACAGGAAAAACAAGGGAGTTATACCCTTTCATAAAAAACTTTATCACAATGATATTTTGATATGATAAATGGGTCCGACAAGTATTTGATGAAGTTGTTATTAAATACGTTTTGGTCCCATTTGCTTTTAACAAAATAAATCAAGTATTGTGAGTGTATCTTACCTTTCAGTATTTGTATCTGAAGCAGCAATGGCTATCCTCCATGACAACGTACTTTGTATGGTCACATTAATTTTGTCATAAAGTCCAGTTTAGAGTAGTATTAAATCTTGGCTACAGTATATAATCCTCCATATTGGCAGGCACATTCATTTAATTCAATTTCATTCCAAGCAATAAAACAATATAGAATAGAATGCCTTTTATTGTCACTATACATAGGTACAGTGAGATTAAAAGCAACTCCAGTATCAGTGCGACAGTCTACAAATATGCAAAACTGTAGTGTACTCAGACCTGAATAACGAGGCAATGCACACGTTTAAACACTTTATCTAGCGTACCTTGGGAGAACAGCATTAAGCGTACACGAGGGGTAACTTGTTTCTTGAACCGAGGCAATAGGCTTGCGCAGTCGGCTCTTACAAACTACGGCAAGACTGAAAGGTCAAACAGTACACAAATAGCATTAATACACAACAAAAACATAGGAAGGAAAGAGAAGAAAATGTTGCAAAAGGAGGTAAGGTGCACAGTCCAGTCCTGAGAACGAATGTTCTGAATGTGTTGTTTAAATATTATACTATATACATATATACAGAAGCATCCAGACTATTTTTGCATCTGACAAAAAAACACCCACAAACGCTGACTTACTCTAATAAAAATGCCATGTTTGTTATAAATACAGTTTAAAAAAACCCAAAAAGACTGGCTTCCGCTGGAGAGACATGTGTCTGCTAGCTTAAGCGCCCCCACTTCTACCAGTGTGGCGAGTCAGAGTACTGCTGAGGCATTGAACTGCAAGTTGACAATATATCGCCCCCTACTGTGAGGCAGAGGTACTTGCTGCCTCATGGCCTGCCTTTTCCCCGTGGCAACAAACACGCGGCCCCTCGCACGCACACGCTCAATACACTTTAGCTGTCTCCCAATTCAGGGTCTGCATCCTTCGAAGGGCGAATTTGAAGGCCGCTTACTTCACAACGCTGCGCGAAGTCTGTCCCAATTCATTCAAATTCGAAGGCTCCTCCAAATGCAGCCGACGAATGCGCCCTCCTTTTCCCTGTATTCGGAGGATGGCCTCCCATATCCCAAGATGCTTTGCACGCCTTTGGTCAACCCGGATCATTTTGACAATAGCGGCAAATACAAGCAGCGGCAGTGAATACACTTTCAAATGTAAGTATCCTCCGCAGGCTAGACTGTCCCATTTAACAACGGGGTGAAGCATCCTTCGGATGTGCCTCCAAAGGTCCAGCCTTCTGAGGCTGCGTAGGCCGGGTCCTCCGAAGGATGCAGACCCTGAATTGGGACACAGCTCCAGTACTGCTGAGGCATTGAACTGCAAGTTGACAATATATTGCCCCCTACCTTGAGGCAGAGGTACTTGCTGCCTCATGGCCTGCCTTTTCCCCGTGGCAACAAGCACGCGCCCCCTCGCACGCACACGGTCAATACACTTTGTGTGTAGCCGTGGAGGCACCACCTGTGTCTGCCTCACTTCTCGTCTGCCTTGGTATTTTCATCAGGAAACACGGAATTTCCGCGATTTTGACCATGAAAATTATCAAAATATACAGGAACCACACCAAAATCACTTAGAACGCATAGACCAAAAGATAAATATTACAACTTATTTAATTTTGGTTAAGCCACTTGGTGGCAAGGTGAGGCACTGCCTCACTTGCCTCCCCTGACAGCACGTCACTGCTCACTTAATAGTAACATAAACATTGTTTATGCTTATGCAACAGTGACGTGCTGTCAGGGGAGGCAAGTGAGGCAGTGCCTCACCTGAGTGAGGCAGACACAGGTGGTGCCTCCACGGCTACACACAAAGTGTACTGAGCGTGTGCGTGCGAGTGGGCGCGTGCTTGTTGCCACCTGGAAAAGGCAGGCCATGAGGCAGCAAGTACCTCTGCCTCACAGTAGAGGGCGATATATTGTCAACTTGCAGTTCAATGCCTCAGCAGTACTCTGACTCGCCACATTGGGAGTGGCCAAACAGCTCAATTTTTGTTTCATCTGACATCACATGTAAAAAGATAAGACTTTCTGGAGGAAAGTTCTGTGGTCAGATGAAACAAAAATTGAGCTGTTCGGCCACAATACCCAGCAATAAGCTTGGAGGAGAAAAGGTGATGCCTTTTATCCCAGGAACACCATACCTATCGTCAAGCATGGTGGTGGTAGTATTATGCTCTGGGCCTGTTTTGCTGCCAATGGAACTGGTGCTTTACAGAGAGTAAATGGGACAATGAAAAAGGAGGATTACCTCCAAATTCTTCAGGACTACCTAAAATCATCAGCCCAGAGGTTGGGTCTTGGGCGCAGTTGGGTGTTCCAAAAGGACAATAAACCCAAACACACGTCAAAAGTGGTAAAGCAATGGCTAAATCAGACTACAATTAAGGTTTTAGAATGTCATTACCGAAGTCCTGACTTAAACGTTTGGACACAGCTGAAGAAACAAGTCCATGTCAGAAAACCAACAAATTTAGCTGAACTGCACCAATTTTGTCAAGAGGAGTGGTCAAAAATTCAACCAGAAGCTTGTGGATGGCTACCAAAAACGCCTTATTGCAGTGAAACTTGCCAAGGGACATGTAACCAAATATTAACATTGCTGTATGTATACTTTTGACCTAGCAGATTTGGTCACATTTTCAGTAGACTCATAATAAATTCATAAAAGAACCAGACTTCATGAATGTTTTTTTGTTACCAACAAGTATGTGCTCCAATCACTCTATCACAAAAAATAAGAGTTGTAGAAATTATCAGAAACTCAAGACAGCCATGACATTATGTTCTTTACATGTGTATGTAAACTTTTGACCACGACTGTATATATACATTTATAATACCATTTAAGATTTACCTATTTTGATCAATGTAAGCATACACGGTGCATTCATTTAAAAAACGAATGGCGACATTTTCTTTTTTTTATCATCACTGATTATTACTCCCTGCAGACTTCATGAGAGCCAAAAACATAATAAAACATCACTTACTGTACAATGACTGCTGTAATCAGGATGGCGATTGATAGAATCTTGTTATAGTCCGGTTTTGATGAAGAATGACTCATCAAATCCTTGCTTGCCATTTCCGGGTCTAAATTAGATGTCAAACAACTTGTCAGAGTACAGTACGTCCTTATCCTTCTAGTATTGATTGATTGATTGATTGATTGATTGATTGATTGAGGAGAGAGGTATGATTTATGAATAAACTTCCACAAGCAAGGAAGCGAGGAAGTAACTTACAACTCCACAATGTCAATATAAGCACACAAGATTGTGATCATAATGCTATTGTTCGTCTGTGTTAGAATCAGAATCAGAAATACTTTATTAATCCCTGAGGGGAAATTACAATTTTCAGCACAATCCCATTCAAGATCAGACAAACATTACAGGTAGTAAATAGTGCTGATAATAACAATATCACTAATACTTGGTTAATATTTAAGTCAAAAAATGTTAAAAATTGTATTAACGTTTATTTACGAGTTATAGAATGTTAGGATCCGCTGCTCGGATCACAGTTTGTTTACTTTTTAGTGTCACGTGTGTTTTCAGCACCTTGTTTTTGTTTCTGTTGCCATGACGGCAGATTGTGCTCATCTGCCTCTGGTTAGCGTTCGGGACGCGCAACTGTTGCCCGAGCGCTAATCAGAGGGCTATTTAGTCTTTGCCTGGGCCTCACTCGGCCTGGCTTGCTAATTTGCTTATATGCAACAAGTAACGACTACTTTGATTCCTGCTAGCTTTCATGCTATGTATTTTTGCTTGCTAGCTCCCACGCTAGTCCCTTTGTGTTTTGTCTTCCGTGCTATGAGCACGTTTTTGTTTTTCCTGCCTGATTTATTTGCCTAAATAAATCATTTTCCTACCTGCACGCTGTGTCCGAAGCCGTCTGCATTCCTGGGAGAACGATCGCGCACCACGATGCGACCAGGTCGTTACAGTAGCAAGCCAGCAAGAAAAGGTTCTCCCGCAGCGAGCACGATGGAGGAGATGGACGAAGGTACGTGGATGGTGTTGCAAGCGATGGAGGCGGAGACTCTTCGCTATTCCCCCTCGGAGCGCGAGGACCTGTTATGGGGTCCTAACGGAAAGCTGGTCCCAATCCACTCCGTTTGGCCCGAGGACATCGCCACACCCCCGCAGTACCGGACGCGTCAGCGAAGACGGAAGCCGCCCAAGAGGTCTTCACTTCGCTGCCAAGACGCGCCACTCCCTCAAACTCCTCCACCGGTACACAGCAAGCTACGTGCAGCCCAAGCTACTCCTCCTCAGATGTTTGGCAACCCAATTGATCACTTCGCCAAACATTTTTCCGACTGCGCTGTCAGTCACATGGACAGCGGCAACAATGACGTCATTCCATTTGCGCCCCCTGATGAGGTAACTCCACCCACTTCAGATGACGTCAAAATTCAAGATTATTTTTTTCCATCTTCTACTCCTTTTTGTCAGCCGCTTCCTAAGGACGTTAATTCTAAAATAAAACATTATCAGGACATTTTTTTACAAACCCGCTCACCAGGTTTGTCAATGTCCTCCAGGACTCAATCTCCACCCCCAGTGACTATTGCTCCGCCCACTGCGCAGAATTTTTTTCCTTGTGTTTCCACCCAATCTCAAGTGGGATGTGAGAATAGACATTTTGGACATTTTAAAGGGGAGGAGTATACCCCCCTCCGGACCTCCCTCTACCCACCCTTGAAGACGGTTCCAAACCGCAAGGAGCGCGTCTGGTATCCGCTTCTTGAGGGGGGGGGCTAGTGCTGGGAGCTGTGCTAGTGGGGTGGCACAACGACGCTCTGCTAAGCCGCAACCTCCTGCCCGGCCACCGCCACCAGTTTTTTGGCGTGTTAAGCCGCAACCTCCTGCCCGGCCACCGCCACCAGTTTTTCGGCGTGTTAAGCCGCAACCTCCTGCCCGGCCACCGCCACCAGTCCTTCGGCGTGCTAAGCCGCAACCTCCTGCTCGGCCACCGCCACCAGTCCTTCGGCAGGCTAAGCCGCAACCTCCTGCTCGGCCACCGCCACCAGTCCGTCTGCGTGCTAAACCGCAACCACCTGCCCGGCCGCCACCACCGGTTTTTCGGCCTGTTAAGCCGCAACCGCCAGCTAGGCCACCTGCACCTAAGCTAGCGCCAAGTCTAAGGCTAGCACCAGCTCCACCACAGGTTCCAGTACCTGCTCCTCGGCTGGTTTTTCGCACCAGCACCTGCTCCTCGGCTGGTTCTCGCACCAGCACCTGCTCCTCGGCTGGTTCTCGCACCAGCACCTGCTCCTCGGCTGGTTCTCGCACCAGCACCTGCTCCTCGGCTGGTTCTCGCACCAGCACCTGCACCTCGGCTGGTTCTCGCACCAGCACCTGCTCCTCGACTGGTTCTCGCACCAGCACCAACTCCTCGGCTGGTTCTCGCTCCAGCACCAACTCCTCAGCTGGTTCTCGCACCAGCACCACCTCCTGCTTCGACTGCCACGACAGCGAATCCTGCTGCCACGACAGCGACTCCTGCTGCCACGACAGCAACTCCGGCTGCCACGACAGCGACTCCGGCTGCCACGACAGCGACGACGACGCCACCTCCTGCTCCGGCTGCCACAGCAACGATGACGACGCC
Organism: Entelurus aequoreus; assembly: GCF_033978785.1. Taxonomy (NCBI): domain Eukaryota; kingdom Metazoa; phylum Chordata; class Actinopteri; order Syngnathiformes; family Syngnathidae; genus Entelurus; species Entelurus aequoreus. The sequence goes on from NC_084736.1 coordinate 46,754,139, forward strand.
GCCTCCTGCTTCCACGGCGACGGCGACTCTTCCTGCTGCCACGGCTACATCTGCTCTCTCCTCGTCTCCGGTGGGCCTTCCCAGGGCGCCGCCGCCTTCCTCGCCCTTATCGTCGTCTCTGCGACCTTGAGTGGTGCGGCTGCGCAAGCGGAAAGCAGGTCCCCGCATGCAGCCCTCGAGGACTCAGAGGCTGCTGAACTTCTGGCGCCACTCACGCCCACCTTCTCGGCGGCCACGAATGTGGCCTTTCCGTGGTCGCCCGCCTCGCCAGCGGCGGCGGCGAATGTAACGCCGCCGCCACCTGACCCTTCCCCGGTGGATTCGGGGACACGTGGCCTGGCGACCCACCACCAAGTCCTCCCTCCGCCCGCCCTTGACTCGTGAACTATTGCTTGGTTTTTTTTGGGTTCCAGTTGTTTTTTTTGTTTTCAAGGGACATCTGGAATCTGTCCTTTTAGGGGGTGGGGAGTACTGTTAGGATCCGCTGCTCGGATCACAGTTTGTTTACTTTTTAGTGTCACGTGTGTTTTCAGCACCTTGTTTTTGTTTCTGTTGCCATGACGGCAGATTGTGCTCACCTGCCTCTGGTTAGCGTTCGGGACGCGCACCTGTTGCCCGAGCGCTAATCAGAGGGCTATTTAGTCTTTGCCCGGGCCTCACTCGGCCTGGCTTGCTAATTTGCTTATATGCAACAAGTAACGACCACTTTGATTCCTGCTAGCTTTCATGCTATGTTATTTTTGCTTGCTAGCTCCCACGCTAGTCCCTTTGTTTTTTGTCTTCCGTGCTATGAGCACGTTTTTGTTTTTCCCGTCTGATTTATTTGCCTAAATAAATCATTTTCCTACCTGCACGCTGTGTCCGAAGCCGTCTGCATTCCTGGGAGAACGATCGCGCACCACGATGCGACCAGGTCGTTACAATAGAATGCATTAAAAAAAATACATCTGTTGTCATGTTTTTCATAATGAATGTGAACGATAGGCAAAATTCCCAAAAAAGTGCTGTTCCCCTTTTAAGGTTTTTTTTTCCCTATGTGCTTATACTGTATTGTTTATATTGTTACTCTGCACTTTTTGTTTGAAAAGGTCCTTACTTGATTGTCAGTTAAGTAATGTACAAGTCTACCTCTGCCTACATTTTCAAAATTGAAGTCCATCTTTGTTTGTCAATACTTTATTAAGCTATTTTTTTATTGTTTTGGTTGTGTATATTTGAGGCCCCCAATTCTCCTTAAGATACTGTATGTTATTGCTTTTGGTTGTGATTTTTATTCAAGCGCAACATTTTGCTAACAAAGTACATTTTATTGTTTGTTGTATTTAACTTGGAGATTTAAAAGTTTACATTTAAATTGCAATTTAAAACTATACGAGAAATACAAGTTTATTGTATTTACATGCATTAACAAATAGTTTCAGCTGACGTCGTCGTTCATACGTTTTTACTTCTTGCTATACTTCCTGCGTTTGTGTGTATTACATGTGGTGCTTGCGTGCTCGAAACAGGACAAAGGCACGATATAATGCTGTACAGCGGCCGTGCCAGCAACTTGAGGGCTCCAGGTTCAATTCCAGCTTACGACATCCTAGTCACGTCCGTTGTGTTCTTGACCAATACACTTCACCCTTGCTCCTAATGGGTCTTGGTTAGTGCCTTGCATGGCAGCTTTCTACTATCAGACTGTAAATGTGTGTGAGATGGTGAATGTGGAAATGGTGTCAAAGCGATTTGAGTGCCTTGAAGGTAGAAAAGCGCTATTCAAGTATAATCTATTTACCATTTACTGTAGGCGGCCACGTAGATGTTGCAAACAGTCACTTTAATAATAAGACATTTGACACTATTGCAGAAGATCCAAACATCCAACCACTTAATGCTTTGTAAGTAAGGCCTCGTTCACACTGCAGGTCAATTCCAAAGTTTTTGCTCATATGCAATTTTTTTTAGTTTTTAATAAATTTTCAAAATAAACAAGTAAATTGTGTGTCGAATTTTGAGGACAAAAATGAATTTATTCCATTTTGGAATAAGGTTGTAATATAATAACATTTGGAAAAAGTGAATACTTTCCGGATGCACTGTATATAGGTTTATTTTCAGCTGGATGAATGCTTTCTGGCCTTGTTCACACTGCAGGTCAATTACAATTTTTTTTTTGTCCATATGCGACCTGTATTGGATTATTTCATGTTTGTGTGATTTAGAAATTTTCATATCTGACTAGGCCTCTTTTGTAGGTGGAATTAAATCGGATATATATGCAGTGTGTCCTCAATGTGAACGTTCCCGCTCTTGGGTTTCATTCATCTGACCAGAACGTCATCAAAAAGCGATAAGCGTCATAATTATTCGCCAAAATAGACCGTAACAAAATAAATGGTTGATAATGGAGCAGAAACAGGTGAAGATAACCACTCCTGTCTTTGACTGCTCGCCCATTGACACATTCTTCAAGCAGACTTCGAAGCAAAATATCCTGTAAAATTGGGAGATCCCAAAATACTTGTCCCCCTTTCTTCATAATCTTCTACGTACAATAATTCTGTTCAGAAAATGTTGACTTTGAATGCACAAAATCCGTGAAATTACCACAAATTCGCCAGCAGTGACACCGATTGGAGTTATAAATAAATAAATAATAATAAGTTGAAGTTGAGTTAAAGCCATGTTTACTTTCGTAAACACTGTAGTGCGTGCGACGAAATTACATTCACATTTGAAATTGCATTTTTTTTGTAATGTGAAATGCCATTAAAAAGATTGGATTTGACAAACAAATCCAAATTGGACATCCAACCCTGCAGTGTGAACGTAGTTTAAGTCTTATGTGACATACTGTAGCTTCCGGTCTGTGCTCTTGTCACATGGCCCTCACAAATCCAAAGAAAAACAAATAGCCTTATTTGTTTTATTGGCCATGTTCAACCTCAGCATTCAAGCTACAAGGTCTGACTTGCTTGGGGTTATAATCTTATCGCCTTCGAACCACTACTGACGTTTTTACTTATTAATAGGCATGTATGCAGCCAGTGTGAAGCCGTGAGACAGATAGTGACCACTTATGTGTCAGAATGTACTGTATAAATGTGTAAAATCAACAAGGAGTCAACCCTCCCTTTTGCATTTATAGTTTGCTGTTTTCCCTTGGGGCTCCTGTTCAATAGGATTTACTACCGGTCAAACTTGTACTTTTAATTACTGATAACAAATTTTGCTTGATGATATATTGACCTACAAATTAATCCCGACATTATTTTGAGAACAAATTTACCACTGATGTAATAATACATAATAACAATGCAAGTATACCCTTTCATATGCAATATACCTATATTTATTGTATATTTTAACATTGTAACTGGAATTTAAACATTTAAATATCCAAGTTAAATAAAACAAACAAATAATAGTACAATATACTCTGTCTCTGAGCAAAATTTTGCACTTGAATAAAAATCACAACCAAAAGCATTAAAATAGATTTGTCCTCGTTAAGAAGGGGCTGAGGGGCCCTCAAATATACACAACCAAAACAATAAACAGAGTATCTTAATAAAGTACTAACAAACAGAGTTTCTCTGATGATGCAATTGTTGATGCTGATTGTTGATGACAGAAGTGTTGATACCAACCAAACCCCCCCCCCCCCATAACCCCCTCCATATCCCACACCCCGGATTGTAAATAATGTAAATAATTCAATGTATATACTCTGATGATTATCTTGTGTGATGACTGTATTATGATGTTAGTATATATTTGATAGTATATATCTGTATCATGAATCAATTTAAGTGGACTTAAACAAGTTGAAAAACGTATTCGGGTGTTACCATTTAGTGGTCAATTGTACGGAATATGTACTTCACTGTGCAATCTACTAATACAAGTTTCAATCAATCAATCAATCAGTTGCACTTCAATATTAAACATGTAGACAGAGAGAGAGTTGTCCATTACTTAACTGACAATCAAGTTAGGCTCTTTGTAAACTAAATTGCAGGGTAAGAATATAAACAGTACACTACAGGCAGTCAGTCATATGCAAAAAAACTTGAATCTGGCAGATTCCAAGTGAGGAACACCATCATGGCATGACAACATGACAAATGTCTGTCAAACGTTTGCAGCATTTTTGGAAAAGCTAGTTTTCAACAGTATTAAAAGGCGGTATGTCTTTGCCGATGTAGTGAACCACACTTTCAATAAGTGCACACCATTTTGCGCTGTTTTGTTTGCACTGTTCCTGTTCACCAAACGCCTCAGTGAGAGTACACTGTCAGGACAAAGGCTATGCATCTTCATGTGCACATCTTTTGTTTGCACTGACCTTGTTCACCAAACGCCTCAATGAGAGTAGACTGTCAAGACAAAAGCTATGCATCTTCATGTACACTTCTTTTACCAGTTGGAAATACTCAGTCGGGTGGTTGTGTTTCAAGTGGGCATTTTATTGTTGGCACCATTTTCAAACAAATTCGACAAACTGGCTCCAGGGTGCTTGTTCCACTGGTTTAAAATCGAAATATTCCCACACTGTTGCGGTGGCATTAGGTTTTGATGTCATTTTTTAAATCCAAATTTCAACTATCGCTAGCTGTGTTTGTCACAAGCTAACTTGTTGCACTGTGTGGTGCTTGCGAGCCACGACAGCGCCTCTCCGCACAAAGACACTTAATAAATGTCAAGATGTGACTTGTCTAAGGCTGCAGCTAACGATTATTTTTCTATCGATTAATCTATAGATTACTTTTTTCGATTAATCGGTTAATCTATAGATTATTTTTTAGATTAATCTATAGATTATTTTTCCTTTTACCGATTATTTTTTTATTCAAAATGAAGATGAAAAAATAAATGTAGGCCCGTTTTTTCAAAAGGCTTGGCTTTTATTTACAAAAAAAAATAAGTATAGCCACTCAGTCAACATTGACAACAACATGACTAAATATTCTGTAACAATGTAAACATTTAAAACTTTTAACATTTAACAAAATTAAAAGTAGCTTATTTGCTTTTTAATGTGCAAATATAAAAGTCAACATCCAGTGCAAATCTTAATATTCTGCAATAGTATAAGCATTTCAAAAGTAAAAGTATTGCTTATTTTGCTTTAAAATGTGCAAAAATAAAGATAAACATCCAATACAAAAAAGTGCAAAACGAAATATTCTGTAACAACAGTGTAAACATTTCAACAAAAGTGAAAGTATTGCTTATTTGCTAAAATGTGCAAAAATAAAGATAAACATCCAATACAAAAAAGTGCCAATCTAAATATTCTGGAGCACTGTAAACATTAAGTATTGCTTTTAAAATGTGCAAAATAAACATCCAGTCCAACACAGTACAGTACCAATTCTACTCATTCCAGTGAGTGTCTAACAGTTGTAATGAAGAAAGGTTAGCATGTCTACATGCTTTGGTTCTTTTCTTGTTTACAATATTCCCAGCAGCTGAAAATAGGCGCTCAGAAGGGGTTGATGTGGCTGGAACTGAGAGCTAATTAGCCTTCACCTCAAGCCAGGATTGCGAGTGAGCTGAGCTGCAGTTTAAGTTTCTAGAAGGTCAACGGGCTCATAGTGATGTTACTAGTACCGTAATTTCCGGACTATAAGCCGCTCCTTTTTCCCCTCGTTCTGGTCCCTGCGGCTTATACAACGGTGCGGCTTATTTGCGACCTGTTCTTCTCCGACACCGACGAAGAGGATTTCGGTGGTTTTAGTACGCAGGAGGAAGACGATGACACAATGATTAAAGACTGACTTTTCATATACCGGTAGGCTGGTTATTTTGATAACGTACAGGCGAGCACTTTGTATGACTTTGCACCGTCGTATTATTTGTACTCTGCACGAATGCTGTTCGCCATGTCAAAGATGTGAAAGTTTGATTGAATGATTGAAAGATTTATTGTTAATAAATGGGACGCTTTGCGTTCCCAAACAGTCATCTCTGTCCCGACAATCCCCTCCGTGGTAGCAGGAACCCCCTATATACTACGCTAATTACACATCAAAACCCTGCGGCTTATAGTCGGGTGCGGCTTATATATGGAGCAATCTGTATTTTCCCCTAAATTTAGCTGGTGCGGCTTATAGTCAGGTGCGGCTTATATATGGAGCGATCTGTATTTTCCCCTAAATTTAGCTGGTGCGGCTTATAGTCAGGTGCGGCTTATAGTCCGGAAATTACGGTAGTTCACTGGGAGGTGTTTATTATCATTTGGGGAGAGTCCGCTGCCTGATGCTCACCTGCTAAACACCTATCTGCTCCACGCTGAAGCGCTGACTACTTGCGCTCTGAATACGCACTGCTGATTGGCTGATAATGCTTCGTGTGTACCAATCAGATGGTTCTGTGGGTGGGACAATGCTTCGTGTGTACCAATCAGATGGTTGTGTGGGTGGGACAATGCTGCGTGCTGAGACAGAGGCAGACGGAGCAAAGCAGCTTGTTAAGACTTTAGCTTTAGCTTAGAAACTCGTTCGGTACACCCCCGTACCGAACCGAAAGCCCCGTACCGAAACGGTTCAATACAAAACACGTACCGTTACACCCCTAAAAGATACAAATGACACATTCATGTTTTTGTGTAATGATGACAACGTATGCTCGCGCGGACGATTGACTAGTTGATGGTTTTCTTTTCAAATGTTCGTTCATAGCCGTTGTGCTGCTATGATAGGCCATTTCCGCTCGACACAGTGTGCATACAACAACATTATTAGGCCGTTTATTGAAATACTCCCACACTTTTGACCACTTTTGGCATGCTTTTCCCCCCTCGCTCGCACCGCTCGCATCGTCTTCTTTGATCGTCTGCTTTGCGCTTCGCCATGACGGTAGTGTGACGTCATTATGCGACGCGTCGACGCACAGAAACGGCGTCGACGTATTTACGTAACCGATGACGTCGACTATGTCGACGCGTCGTTTCAGCCTTAGACTTGTCCAGGGTGTACCCCACCTTCCGCCCAAATGCAGCTGAGATAGGCTCCAGCGACCCCGAAAGGGATGGGCGGTAGGAAATGGATGGATGGAAGATGTTTCGCCTCCTTCTTTTCATTCCACTATGGGAAAATGTGCGCAGCTGCTGAAACCGATGAAAAGAATGAATGGCCTTGAAGTCCGTAAACACGCAAGGGCACGCAATTTATCGCGGCTGGCAAAGTCATAAAGTTCATTTATTGTTTGATTAATTGTCTTATTGAATATCGACCAAGGCCTATTACTTACCACATAGGACTACTAGCTTGTGGCACTTTTTTACCACGATGGCTGTAATTGAATTAAGAAGCCAAACATGCCATGTAGCGTTTGGAGAATGAGCAGAGAAAGACATTTACTGTCGGGGACTGTCGTGTATATTTCAAGACAAGGCACATCTCTTGTCCCGCTGCTCAAGATGCAATGCAGGTCGTGGAAATGCATGCTTGTGTATTGTGTGGTTGCATGTGTCAGAGTAGACAAAACACTGTCATTGTGCTTTCTTTTTACTAGTTTTCTGTTCATTTTCTTGTAGCTTGTAGGGTCACTGTGGCTATATCAACACCTTTTATAAAACTTATATAGGTCAAAATACCAGGAAGTGCTGTAAGAGATTTGATACCCAGAAAGAAACTGAGACAGTGGCTCCTATCACTTATGTTAATGTACAATATGTGACAATCATAGAGATCCAATGTTGTTGTCTTGTCTTTATTATAATTCATTTAACATACACGTAGGGATGATGTTTGATAAGAAATTATCGAATTCGAGCCTATTATCGAATCCTCTTATCGAACCGATTCCTTATCGATTCTCTTATCGAGTCCAGATAGGTTGTTGTTTATGGAAAAAAACACACAATATTTGGTTTAACAAAAGCTCACTTTTATTATATAAGTAAAAAATAAAATCTAATAAATAAATAAATATTGACTGTTACCCCCTAAAAAAAATAAAAAATAAAAAATAAATATTGACTGTTGTTACCCAAAGTATATTAAGTGGGATTTTTCAGAAAAACAAATATTTACAGTAACACAAAAACAGCATGTCTCTGTGATCACTATAGGTGTATAAATAATAATATAGTGTTAAATAAAATCAGTCCCTTGGGCACAAAACTGAAAATAATACAGCTCTCCAAAAAGTGCACTTCTGCTGCTATTGGAACATACTAACTACAGCTATTACTCAAGAAAAGGCTCAACAGGACTCAGCTGGACCTGCAGAACTTGCTGACACGGAGCCTGACCTTGCTGACCAAGGACTGACAGCAGTGTCCGCGTCACCTGCTGTTGAGAGACTGTCTAGACCTAAGAGACATGTTCAGCCAACTAAGAGGCTGATTGAGAGTTGTTAAGAACTCTTGGTTTTTTCAAGTTGTTTAAAAAATAAAAAAAAGGGTTGACATAACTGTTTGTTATGATGCTTTGACATTTTTGCACTTTATTTCTTTATTGAAAGAAAATTCTATGAGGAGAAAAGTTGTTTGCAAATGTGGTTACAATGCTAAAAAAGGAAAAGTTAAAGCTAAAAAAAGAAATACACTTTATTGAGTTAACATTATTTCTTTATAGGGGGAAAGATGTGATGTTATGAGCCAGGGCAGGGGTCTGCAACCTTTACCACTCAAAGAGACATTTTGACAAGTTTCACAAATTAAAGAAAACAATGGGAGCCACAAAACTCTTGAAAATTTAAAACGAAATAACACTGCATACAAAGCTTTTTTTGCTTTGTGCTATGTTTTAACCAGGGGTCTCAGACACACGCCCCGGCCCGCACCTTAATATAAAAATTTAATGATAGTGCGACCCGCGATTGCGCCTGATAGCGTCATACATGCCAACCCTCTCAATTTATCCGGGTGATTCCCGAGTTCCAGGGCGTGATGGTACTGCCTTTAGCGCCCTCTACAGCCTGCTCCAACAGCGTACCTGCTCGGCCACATGTTGAATGCAGCTTCAGCATGCTGAGTGCACACGTAAGTGACAGCAAGGCATACTTGTTCAACAGACACACAGCTTACACTGACGGTGGTCGTATATAACAACTTTAACACTGTTACTTTACAAATATGCGCCACACTGTGAACCCACACCAAAAAAGAATGACAAACACATTTGTGGAGAACATCCGCGCTGTAACACAACATAAACACAACAAAACAAACACCCAGAATCCCATGCAGCCCTAACTCTTCCGGTCTACCCCCCCCCTCCCCCCTACCACCAAACCCCGCCCACCTCAACCGAGGGGGGGGGTTGATGTGTGGGGGGGGGGGTTTGGTGGTAGCGGGGGTGTATAATGTAGACTGGCTGCATGGGATTCTGGGTATTTGCTGTGTTGTTTTTTTGTTGTGTTACGGTGCGGAGGTTCTCCAGAAATGTGTTTGTCATTCTTTTTTGGTGTGGGTTCACAGTGTGGCGCATATTTGTAACGTAACAGTTTTAAAGTTGTTTTAAACGGCCACCGTCAGTGTAAGCTGTGTGGCTGTTGACCAAGTATGCCTTGCTGTCTCCTACGTTAGCAAGCAGAAGCTGCATACAACATGTGGCTGGGTTGTCATGCGATTTGTGCAGGCTATAGAGGACAATTATTGCAGTACCGCTAAGGTACACTCTTAATTCAATTGTTAGGGTGAAAATTGGAGAATATTAACCCCGGGAGATCACTAGGAGAGGCACTGACGTCCGTAAAACTCCAGGGAAAACCGGGAGGGTCGGCAAGTATGCAGCTGAGCCGCATCAGAGTGGTCAAAGAGCCGCATGCGGCTCCGGAGCCGCGGGTTGCCGACCCCTGAGCTAGGGAATATAACAACTACACTACCCAGCATGTAACGGGAGTGACGAGCATGCGCGGTAGCCCCGAAAAGTGTTGTGCATGTCGCCACCCGGCAGCTAAGAATGAGGTTATGAGCACGCTGTGAAAGTACAGTAAACGTCAAGAACTCAGCCAACACGCCTCGTCTGCATTAATTATAATTAGACAGACAACACATATACAGTGTGATTTTGTTTTGTTTACAAGGAAAGAAAAACAAAAGTTAAAAAAGGGAGATGTCATATATGTTTTTATATATATGTATGTGCTGCTGTTGCTTCAAGAACGTTGCGACAGCTGCCGTAAAGGAGGTGCGTTGCTAGCCTGGTTGCTATGTTTCCGGTTGGTCGTAAAAGTGTTCGTCATGTGTTTGTACCCTGCTCAAATCTCTCAGTAAAGTTATTCATTGGATTATACCTTTTGTTTTTAACTTTATTACACCTTGGAGCGCTTTTTCCGGTCCATTTTTTTCCTGCTTTCGCTATCTGCGCCTAATGACTGAGCTATGTGACGTCATTTCTTGTGATGTCTCACGGAGCATTTCTTGTCGGGACGGGATTCGTTCCCAGGGATTCGAATAAAGAACCAACTCTTTTTCTTTACTATAGTGGTCTCGATAACGGGTACCGGTTCTCAAAAAGGGATTCCAGTCCGAGGACTCGGTTCTTTTCTTTTTGAACAACCGGGAAAACCGGTTTCGAGTATCATCCCTCCATACACCTGCTGTAAATTGGGTGTACCTGCACAATCAAGGACAAAAAAAAGTATTTCAAGTTTGAATTACTGCAAAGAAGGTTAGCTGTTAAAGTTCACCGTAAACACAATTGTTCCTAACACCCTCATGTACGGCTGTAACGATTAATTCCATCGATTCATATTATGTTGCTTTGACTAATCACTTAATGAGTGTATTTATTAAAAATGATACAATCCAGACCACATGGAGTGCCTGGAACTTTAAATATGTGGGCATAGTTTCTACAGGGCCTCTGCAACAGCGCAGATGAGGCAGTTGTGTCGGTGCCGAGATCTGTGTGGCGAACAGCGGAATGTTTTAAAAACATTTTTCCTTACTAATAAACATGTCAAAAGTGCAATTTCAATGTTGATAATCTGCAGTTATTACAAATAAAATTAAGGTTATGTCAAGCAGTAAAATCATTGTTTATTTAGACAATTTTTCTTAAACTATGCATTGTGGCTATAAAGTGTATTTTATCCGATTACTCATTTAATTGAACAAACAATTCTGTAGATTATTATATTTCTAAAACAATCAATAACTGCAGCCCAACCCTCAAGTATTTGCAGTGCAGTTCTCCACCTCTGCAAACTAAAATCACGACATTGGACTTAACTTAAACATTATTGATCCATGAGGAAAATTGTTTGACACACTGTAGCTCAATTGTAAAACAATTAAAATCTCAGGGGATACTGTGATATGCTGCCACTCTTTCAGGCGCACATCAAAACCATGTGGTTGCAGTACAGGTTCAAAAAGCCCACAAAGAACAAGGCAAAAACAAGAGAGAACGCGACGTCATCATGTAATTTGTAATGTCATAATAAAAAGGCTACAGATAAACTTTATCCATACATTTAAAGACAAATATTTGTTTTTTGTTCATTAATAGTATCAACATGTCAGCTTTTTCTCATTACATGATCCTTTTGTCTCTAGTTTTACATTTTGATAGAGAGTTTTTTTTTTTTAAAATAATGTACATCAGTCTGTTCAACTAGCGGCCCAGGGGCCAAACCCGGCCCTAGAATGACACCATACAGGCCCCTGACCATACAGGCCCCTGAGTTCAATTCAAAACTTGAGAGACAAACATTTTTGCAGGAAATTCTTAAAGATACTAGCGTGCTGCTGTTGTATAAAGGAACTTGGCCCACTGTAAACACACTGGCTGATACTAACATTGACATTTTAATCTTGCTAGCAAACATAAAACACTGGGGTGCATACTTGTGATAACTAAGGCATTTCTCAAGGCACCCCTTTTAAGACCTCTCCTTTTTGACAGTTATTTTTCATAATGTGATTTGTGTAACTAAGGTGTTGCTGTAGCTTGTTTCCTTTTAGATACAGCCAGTAGTCGTTTATTCAACGTCTTTAGTTATACTGGTGGTGTTCCTCAAGGTACCGTTTTAGATCCTCACTTTTTCATCAATTGGGCTATTCAACTGGTGGCCCACTAGTTTAGTTCAAACAACAGCATTTTGCAGCAGATTCTTAAAAACACAAGAGTGCTGTGAAAGAGATGATTTTTGACTAGGTTTTTTCACAGAAGGTCCTTAAAAACAGCAGAACGCTCCTGTAACTCTTGACAAAATAAATAGACCAAATCAAACGTCTATTGTAGAGGATGCTGGTTTTCCGTAAAATACAAAATGAGACCAATAGTGAAGGGAGAAGTCTGGCCCCCAAGTCCTTAGCTTTCTGGAAATGTGGCCTCCAAAACAATTTAGTTGAATAGCACTGAAGTACATTTATATGTGCATATACATGCTGTATCGGGACAGATTCATTAAGAGTTTGAGCAGAAATATGTTGTATAGGAATTAACTATACACCATACAACATTAACAAAATTATATGTCACATGAATGGTTTTTAAAGTACTAACTTTGTGACATGAAAAACCCCACAAGAAATGTAAAAAAAACATGGCGTTTACTTTTTGATATCAATATAAAATAAGCAATTTGGCTAGTGGAAATAAAGTCTAATAAACAAGCTTTGTTCTTCTCCAACACCAAGTGTTTCAGTGCAACAGGATGGCCAACAAAAATAAACAGGAGTGATACCTCTCACATCAAATACACAAACTTCACAGCCTATGCTAAATTCGACAAGATGACAAAACATTATAACTAGTATTTATGTTATTTGAATACTGATAAAGGTTGCAGGTAAAGCATCCCAGTAAACAAAGTAAAGACTTTATAAACAAGTTGTGGCAACGTTCCCGACACATCGCCAGCTGCTTGGTAACTCTTGTCAGTAACTTTCAGTCATAGCAGCTGATAGACGCTGTATTGAGAAAATGAAAGCAACATCAAATACAAACCCTGTTTCCATATGAGTTGGGAAATTGTGTTAGATGTAAATATAAACGGAATACAATGATTTGCAAATCATTTTCAACCCATATTCAGTTGAATATGCTACAAAGACAACATATTTGATGTTCAAACTGATCAAAAAAAATTTTTTGGCAAATATTCATTAACTTTACAATTTGATGACAGCAACACGTGACAAAGAAGTTGGGAAAGGTGGCAATAAATATTGATCAAAGTTGAGGAATGCTCATCAAACACTTATTTGGAACATCCCACAGGTGAACAGGCAAATTGGGAACAGGTGGGTGCCATGATTGGGTATAAAAGTAGATTACATGGAATGCTCAGTCATTCACAAACAAGGATGGAGTGAGGGTTACCACTTTGTCAACAAATGCGTGAGCAAATTGTTGAACAGTTTAAGAAAAACCTTTCTTAACCAGCTATTGCAAGGAATTTAGGGATTTCACCATCTACGGTCCGTAATATCATCAATGGGTTCAGAGAATCAGGAGAAATCACTGCACGTAAGCAGCTAAGCCTGTGACCTTCGATCCCTCAGGCTGTACTGCATCAACAAGCGACATCAGTGTGTAAAGGATATCACCACATGGGCTCAGGAACACTTCAGAAACCCACTGTCAGTAACTACAGTTGGTCGCTACATCTGTAAGAGCAAGTTAAAACTCTCCAATGCATGGCGATAACCGTTTATCAACAACACCCAGAAACGCTGTCGGCTTCGCTGGGCCTGAGCTCATCTAAGATGGACTGATACAAAATGGAAAAGTGTTCTGTGGTCTGACGAGTCCACATTTCAAATTGTTTTTGGAAACTGTGGACGTCGTATCCTCCGGACCAAAGAGGAAAAGAACCATCCGGATTGTTATAGGCGCAAAGTTGAAAAGCCAGCATCTGTGATGGTATGGGGGTGTATTAGTGCCCAAGACATAAGTAACTTACACATCTGTGAGGGCACCATTAATGCTGAAAGGTACATACAGGTTTTGGAGCAACTTTTGTTGCCATCCAAGCAACGTTACCATGGACGCCCCTGCTTATTTCAGCAAGACAATGCCAAGCCACGTGTTACATCAATGTGGCTTCATAGTAAAAGAGTGCGGGTACTAGACTGGCCTGCCTGTAGTCCAGACCTGTCTCCCATTGAAAATGTGTGGCGCATTATGAAGCCTAAAATACCACAACGGAGACCCCCGGACTGTTGAACAACTTAAGCTGTACATCAAGCAAGAATGGGAAAGAATTCCACCTGAGAAGCTTAAAAAATGTTTCTCCTCAGTTCCCAAACGCTTACTGAGTGTTGTTAAAAGGAAAGGCCATGTAACACTGTGGTGAACATGCCCTTTCCCAACTACTTTGGCACGTGTTGCAGCCATGAAATTCTAAGTTAATTATTATTTGCAAAAAAAAAAAATAAAGTTTATGAGTTTGAACATCAAATATCTTGTCTTTGTAGTGCATTCAATTGAAAATGGGTTGAAAAGGATTTGCAAATCATTGTACTCCGTTTATAATTACATCTAACACAATTTCCCAACTCATATGGAAACAGGTTTTGTAATTTTGTCTTTCGGCGTATACTTTAATTGTGAGACAAATTAATCTGTTTCCAATATTGTCCACACCTTTCGCTATCTAAAAACAGCAGTGCGCTCTTGAATGCACGCCGAGACAACGGAAATGAAGCAAAGGAAAGTTAAGTTAAACCAAGCGCTTGGCTGTGTTTACTCAGAGGGTAATTCTCCGTAGCAAAGTCTGTGTAGTTGTATTTTGCCATGTTATTTCAAGCCAAACGACGCTAGTAAGTGAGAAGTGTTGCCTAAATGCATTAATAAATTATGTTTTTTCAGTAATTAAAAATTTGAACGGTATTACTAACCGTCTTGAATTTTACCGCAGTTTATCATTATACCTTTTACCATTACACCCCATAAAGCCACCAAGAGAGCCGACTCCGTCCGGGGCTGCCCACCAGCCCTCGGCCAATGTCCGTTTGGCGTGGATGAGCGAAAACTGAATTGTCCGACACATGCTCATCCAGCCAGGACACCTCATATTCGACATATTGTTATGTAAAAATAACTTCTGATAATAGTGTAATTCGGGTCTAAATATTTATGTCAGGTATAGTTAATATTGTAGTTGATAAGTTTCTGTTGGAATTTCTTTTTTGGAAATGTTGAAAAAAAATCCTTGCCATTCCCACCCTAACTGCAGTTACAGGGTGGTGCCAGCATTTAGCTGATTCTGCTGGTTCGTTCGACAGGTACAGCGTTAAGAGCCGCTATGTTGTCTAATTGACTTTCCATGAGAGAGTAAGTGATGCCAAATGAAATTAGACCTACAATGGAATTCTGCGGCTCGCATAATGCTAGGGAGGAGTTGAAGCCATGTGCAGGCGCTCATCTTTTAACATCTTTCTTTTCCTCTTGTGAGACTTGTTTTCTTTATGACTCGTTCTTTCTTCCAACTGTAGAGCGAGCAAGCCTGCCAAGGAACATGATTGAAAATAGCATGTTTGAAGAAGAGCCTGACATTGTGGATCTGGCCAAAGACTCCACAGCATATCCGGTACGCTCAAATCATCTTACTGTATATTGGGACTCGGGAGTGTTGTTTTTTTTAATTGTGCATCTGTCACGCTTTAAAACACAAATTCAATACTCACTGCTTACACCTGCACATTCTAATTAGATTTTGCTTATCTAATTTAGTTATATAAGAAGGGAAACATTATAAATAAATTTGATTAGTATAATTACATTATCATCAGTAGGGCACAGATCTCTGTCAAGGCTAAACATACCAAATACAGCCCTGAAATGACACCAAACCAGCGAGTTCAGTTCAAAACTTGAGAAAGACAAACTTTTTTGCAGCAGATTCTTAAAAACATGAGAGCGCGTAAACACATTGGCAGTCGGATTGGGTGATATCAGGATCAGAATCAGCTCCATTGGCCAAGTATGTTTAACACATTAGGAATTTGACTTGGTAGGCTGTGTTGTCTTGTTCAATGTAAAAAAAAAAAAAAAAATTTAACGCTTAACAAAAATATAAACAAGCACTTAGGTAACTAATATATGCAAGGCAAAATTTGGGTGACAATAGAGATTTTAATATCAAGAATTCATATTTTTTTTAAATGCACAATCTAGCCGTCTCTTGCCAAATTGACAGTGACAAGCGAACGGCCGCGTCCTAAATTGCAATGTAGTGTCCTTGACACTTTTTATCGCAAAATCTTTTTTCATCTTTTTTGCAATTGTTTACAAACTCAGGAAATAAGACCCTGGACAAAAGAATGACTTTAAGAGCAAAACCAAAATATATAAATCAGAGCTAATAGCAGTTTTTGCTTGCTTAGTTAGGTTATACTATTGACTTTGAAAAATGGGAAAAGGAAATAATTTAAATATTTAATTTATATTGTTGCACTACTGTCTTGTTTTGTTCTGATTACAAATGTGATCAAAAATTAGTATTGGATCAATACCCAAATTTTTAGAATCGCCAAAAACTAATATTAAGTAGCCAAACAACAGAGGAATAAGTGATTATGACATTTTTATCAAAAGTGTAAATAGAAAACCAGTTACAACAGTAACCAGTAATCAGCTATTATTAGTAATCTAGCAAGCAGATTAATAAATTCTGAGAATCGAATACAAATGGAAATAACCACATTCGTCATCAGACAAATCAGGAGCCTTTCTAAATTGTTTTGGAATTGTTATATTATCATTTTAATGCCAAATAATATATAGTGATATATATTGTTATTGCAGGAGTCTACATTATATATCCCAATGTAGATTTTAGCCCATATCGCCCATCCCTAATTAACTACAGTGGACAGTTGTGTTTTGCATAACAGCAATTTTTTTCTGAAATTTGTACATCTGACAAAACAAATAGAGCAAAAAAAAAACGTCCACTGCAGGTTATCAAAATAAGAAGAACATTGAAGAAAGAAGTCCGGCCTCCTGGTCTTTAGCTTTCTGGAAATGTGGCCCCGAGAACTATTAAATGGCGGTAATGAATGCCAATAAAGCCCTCTTCTTTGGATCAAAATGTTCTAAGTAATACATTGAAAATATCTAAGTTTGATTCCTGATATAGTGCTGTTATTAGATCACATTAGAATTTGCAGGCGTGCCTAAAGTTGTGTCCATTGATTGTATGTAATAATGGCTTTTGCACTGTGTATACAGACATTTCCGGCACTTGACCCAGACGAGGTGGCATATGAGCCTCGTAGCTCTCGGCTGCTGGTGCGAGGCCTAGGGGAGAATGATGTGGATGACGATGAGGAGGACTGCGAGTCTTCAGCTCGACTACTAGGAATGTCCTTTATGAATCGCAGCTCTGCCCAGAGATCTCACTCCTCCCCTTACGTCAGACAGCTTCCACCCAGGTAACAGGCTTTTTCTCGACTTTTTACTGTGGTAATGGTATTAGAAATGCTATAGTTTATTTCGAACATGCCCTAACAATGTTACAATAAGGAATATCATGTGATGACACTTGGAACTTGCTTATTAATTCAACATTCTGAAAAGCAATAGGAAGTAGCAGATTATTCATGTCTCAGCAAGCACTTATGCATATCTTTGATGACTTCAATCTACATTTAACACTTCCTTGTGGTATATATAATATGTATTATATATGCTGGGGTGTTAATTTTGCTCCAGAGGTACTTTTATAGCCCGCTTTTTGAGTCCGTCTGCAAGATGTTCGTTTCTTGAGGCGTTCCCAGATGACAAATAAAACGACGCCCCACCCCACCTAAATGTATCATAATTTATCATTTGAAAATGTACACTGTTTAATATATACATCTTGAAGTCATCACCGCTGGGGTTTTTTTTTACACACATGGTCAAAAATAAACTTCATAAACATTATTTACTGTAGATTCACCCGGTCACAAAATCAGGTACACTTGCACATTCTCCGATCGATTCAAAGAGTGCATAAAAAGCTGTTTTTTGCAACATCTATGTCACTGCATGTCGCATGTTAATGTTATTGCGCATATGCCAAGGTTATATGAAAATAACACTTTATCCTACCTCATAGCCTGAAGCAGATGGGAGGATCTCCTATTGCTCTATAGCTTTACTTAATGTCTAAATAAGTGCTTCCACCCCGTGGTGACGTCACAACGTAGTCAGACTGCAAAACCCGGCGAGTAGAGGCATCCAAAACTACATATGCAAGCTCACGCCAAAATGCATGAACCTTATAATTTGAAGCTTTGGCATTTTTTAAAGGAGTATCTACATTTGTAACAACATTTAGAAGTCAGAAAGGACAAAAAATCATCATAGGTCCCTTTTAACGTATTTACCTATAAACATTTACTAAGACGGAATAAAAAGAATAAAGACTGTGTGCTAGATTATTCAGTAATTAAATAATGAATACAGGTGTATATACTGACAAACTTTTATGTAATTAATAAATAAACACTGACCATATGATTTACTGTTGATTTTGATGTTTACCTCTCCTCTGTTCTAGATCGTGTTCGCTTCCTTCAGCCCGCACCACAGTTGTTTGTGTGTTATTTCTGGTAATAGTGGCCTCCATGACTATGGTATTGTACTTTTTGCCTGGATGCACCTTTACTAAGGTAAGAAAAAGTAGTACATGTGTTTTTCTTTGCACATTTATCTCACTCTGTGTTAAATGGCTCTCCAGAAATATTTGATTATCTATCAAATTTTGCAGATGGGTTGCCCAAAATCAAATAACAAGACGTCTACTAACGGCACTGATAGCGAACTCTTCCCCTGGGCAGAGTTTCGGCTCCCTCGCAGCATAAGTCCTCTCAGCTATGACCTCACCTTGAGCCCTGACTTCAACAACATGGATTTCACCGGCCACACTGTCATCAACATGTCTGTACTTCACAACACCAAACGCATAGTCCTGCACAGTGAAAATCTCAACATTACCAAAGCGACCTTCAGGGTGAGAAGGGACCAGATAAGGCTTTTTAATCTTGCAGAGCGAGTAACTGAAAGCATTTTTAAATGTTTTCAATGTACCATTTTATTTTAGCGTTTTTTGGGTAATGCTGTTAAGATTTTTTAATTTGCAAAGGCAGTAATGCTCATGTTGCTGTTTAATAGCCGAGTTTGAATAGTTTGCAACCTGTTTCCTACTAAATTCCAATGCTTTTCTAAAGACAAACCAGATGCACTTAATTAGCAATAGTAGATCTTTAGGCATTTTGATTTGGGCTCTACAGCTTAACCTAAGCATACACTATTACAGATTGGTAATGGGGACGCCAGTGATGTTACTATACTTGAGTACAAACCCAGACAGCAGATAGCTGTTAAGTTCTCCAAAGAACTGAAAGCGGGCCAGAACTGTGTGTTGACTTTGGATTACACTGCCGACCTGTCACACACCTACGATGGTTTCTACAACAGTTCCTACATCGACCAAGATGGAAACAAAAGGTACACAATGCTATCTGTTTGTATCGTTGTGCAGTAAAATTCAGCATTTAAGTGTAAACATCCTCATAAAGTATACCTGTTTATCTTCAGGGTTCTAGCTGCTACCCAATTTGAGCCCCTTTTTGCTCGGAAGGCCTTCCCTTGCTTTGATGAGCCATCTTTCAAAGCCATCTTTCAGATTAAAATCAAAAGGAAACTAGAGTACATGGCCCTCTCCAATATGCCGAAGGTACTGTCTCGTCTTATCTTGTCTAATATAAGTTATTACAGAAGGCAAAGTTTCCCCTTGATTGGCAAGATACTATGAATGTTCAAAATAAACTGAGACTATAACCATAACCTGTTAATTTGTTTTCACAGAAAAGCCCTTATTTTTAGGGGGAAACGGTGGGGGGAGATCCTGTTTTTAATTTTGTCATGACCTACTTTCATTACTCATTTTTTTTGTCTTATCTGTGTGTGTGACATTTAGAGTCTGCAAGGTGATAAAGTAAGGCATTTACTGTAAGTGCCTGGTTGACCAGTGATAATACAGGAGAGGTACTTTAACACAGCCCCATTCTTTAGGGTCTTGTCTATTAGCACATAAACATCCATCCATCCATTTTCTACCGCTTAATCCCTTCGGGGTCGCGGGGAGCGCTGGAGCCTATAAACATATCGTAAAAAAAAAAAGATTTTAAAATGTGAGGTCCTAATCAAAATAGAGGCCCTACTGGCCTCTACTTTAGTCAATGAGCGCATTGACTGCTTTAAAACAGTCGTGTAGTCATTCACAACAACGAAGCTGAGGTTTAAGAGAACAGTTGTCATGAAAAGATACTGTAACTCTGCAGCAACAGCATTCACTCCCTGGACACATGCATACAGTAATCCAAAAAAATACAACAATCCAGTGTTTTTCACGTTCTACAGAACCATAGGCTGGATAAGGTCCAAAACAGTGGGACAGTCAATCAAAATTGAACATTATCAGTCTACAGACAATTGTTGTATTGGGTCTCATTATTTGTACAGATATACTCAATGTTGCGGTTGTATATAATCCTGTGTATTTTGTTTTATTATTATTATTAAACTTTGTCTCTGGAGTAATTTTTGTTCCTGCTGTTCCTTATTTTTTAGGGTCTATTTGTATTTGATATTGCTAATTGCAAAAATTTGTGAGTAATTGAAATGCCCATAAAAATGGCTATTTTGGACACCGCTCCAAACCCTTCTGCTAGCTTGACGTTGATTTTCTTCTCTGATTTTGGAACAACACTTGTAACAAAAGGGATTGTGGTAACTATTCGATCTGATTCAGCTGCAGAACTCTGCCCAGCTCTCTTAATTTTTCATTGTTCCTTCATAACGAAGGAAGCTAACAAGCTGAATGCATAGAAACACAATCCGGGTTTTAGCCCTAAATATGCCTAAACGTGTGGAGAAAAAAAAAGTAAACTGTATTGGTAGGCTTCTCACCACTCATGAATGAGAATGTGAGATGTTCGATGGAACATTTGGAATTAGTGTCCCGGTCTATATTTTAGCCTGGTCATCAGGCTAGCAAAACAACTGCGTCATCCTACTCTAAAATGGCTACCGCAGGTTGCTGGGTCATTCCAGCAAGCTGTCGGAGAAGATGTTTCTCCAAGGTGCTTCTACATAATCCACACTCCTTGCCTGTTTAAATTCCAATAACGACTTCCAATCATATACAGTATTACCCTGTGTCCACCTCGCTGCAAGTTTTGTGGCCAGATTTTTACAAAGTAAAATGTAGTGTTGCTCTAGCAACACACAGGATGCTACTATCTTACACTGATGTTACATTGTCAAGCTGTGTACAGTATATGCTGTACATTTTATGCTCTTATTATCATGTATTCACACAAAACATGAGTTTTTTTTCTTCTAAAAATGGGCTATGTTTAGTGAAAAAAAATAAGGATAACAGAAAATATATATTTTGTCCAAAAAGCCACATATTTGCACGCTTGCGAATGCTGAATTGGGAACATACAGAGATTCAATGTGCTGTATTTACATTAAAATATAGTTATATTAAGTCTCAGAATATACAAGTTAGTTTTAGCTTTCTAACTTCTTTTATTGCCGTGTATTTCAGGTGAAGACGACGTTGCTTGCCAATGGCTTTATGCAGGACGAATTTGCAAAGACCACCGTCAAAATGAGCACCTACTTGGTGGCCTTCATCGTTGGTAACTTCACCCCCACCAGCAAGAACGTCTCTGACATTTTAGTGGGTTTGACTTGTTTGCTTTCCCATTTGATCCAGTCAGACTGTATATACTGCATATCTGTGATGTTTTTGTGTGTATTAGGTGTCCGTGTACAGTGTTCCAGAGAAGAAGGAGCACACTGACTACGCTCTAGCCACAGCATCCAAACTACTGGAGTTTTATAATGACTTCTTTGAAATAAACTATCCTCTTCAGAAACTAGGTGAACATATGCGGATAAACAAACCCCCCCCCCCCCCCCCCCCCCCCCCTCATGTTTCTCTTTCATAAAATGATCAAACCCTGTTAATCCATTGTAATCCCTTGTAATCTTTTGTCAGACCTGGTAGGCATTCCAGACTTTTTGGCAGGAGCCATGGAAAACTGGGGTCTGATCACTTTCAGAGAGACAACTCTGCTGGTGGGGACACAGTCCTCTCCCCTGGAAAAACAACTTGTGGCTTCGGTCATCGCTCATGAGCTGGCTCATCAGGTACTTATTATGCGTTAGTGTTGATTTGCATATAATAAATGGTGATATTGATGCATGTGTGATAACAGCTCTTTTTTGTTCCAGTGGTTTGGAAACTTGGTCACAATGAGCTGGTGGAGTGACCTTTGGCTCAACGAGGGCTTTGCCACTTACATGCAGTACATGTCCTTGCAGACAGTGCTGCCACAGCTGGACATTGTAAGTGCAAAATGTAGTATATTAGAATATCAGATGCTTTACTGTGTGCTTATGTTAGCATGTGTTTGCAGGGCAACTTGTTCTTAGCAATGAGGTTCCGTGCCATGGACAAAGATGCACTCAACTCCTCCCACGCCGTGTCCACTGAGGTCAACACACCAGAGCAGGTGGAAGAGATGTTCGATTCAGTCTCCTATGAGAAGGTGCACTTTTATGTCTATTTATGGTACCTATCTATTAGGGGCGTGGGAAAAAATCGATTCGAATTCGAATCGCGATTCTCACGTTGTGCGATTCAGAATCGATTCTCATTTTTTAAAAATCTATTTTTTTTATTTTTTTATTATTTTTTTTAAATTTCTGTTTTTAATTTATTTATTTATTTTTTTTAATTAATCAATCCAACAAAACAATACACAGCAATACCATAACAATGCAATCCAATTCCAAAACCAAACCCGACCCAGCAACACTCAGAACTGCAATAAACAAAGCAATTGAGAGGAGACCCAAACACGACACAGAACAAACCAAAAGTAATGAAACAAAAATGAATATTATCAACAACAGTATCAATATTAGTTACAATTTCAACATAGCAGTGATTCAAAATCCCTCATTGACATTATCATTAGACATTTATAAAAAAAAAAAAAAAAGAACAATACTGTCACAGTGGCTTACACTTGCATCGCTAGGGATAATACTCGAAACCGGTTTTCCCGGTTGTTCGATAAGAAAAGAACCGAGTCCTCGGACTTGAATCCCTTTTTGAGAACCGGTACCCGTTATCGAGACCACTATAGTAAAGAAAAAGAGTTGGTTCTTTATTCGAATCTCGTCCCGACCAGAAATGCTCCGTGGGACATCACAAGAAATGACTTCACGTAGCTCAGTCATTAGGCGCAGATAGCGAAAGCAGGAAAACAATGGACCGGAAAAAGCGCTCCAAGGTGTAATAAAGTTCAAAACAAAAGGTATAATCACACTTTTACGACCAACCGGAAGCATAGCAACCAGGCTAGCAACGCACCTCCTTTACGTAAACAAAACAAAATCACACTGTATATGTGTTGTCTGTCCAATTATAAATAATGCAGACGAGGCGTGTTGGCTGAGTTCTTGACGTTTACTTTCGCAGCGTGCTCATAACCTCATTCTTAGCTGCCGGGTGTTGACTGCAACAACCCTTTTGGTGGCTACCGTGCATATTTGTCACTCCCGTTGCATGCTGGGTAGTGTAGTTGTTACATTTCCTAGCTCATAACATCACATCTTCCCCCCTATAAAGAAATAATGTTAACTCAATAAAGTGTATTTGTTTTTTTAGCTTTTTCTTTTCATTTTTTAGCATTTTAACCACATTTGCAAACAACTTTTCTCTTCATAGAATTTTCTTTCAATAAAGAAATAAAGTGCAAAAATGTCAAAGCATCATAACAAACAGTTATGTCAAGTAGCAGCAGAAGTGCACTTTTTGGAGAGCTGTATTATTTTCAGTTTTGTGCCCAAGGGACTGATTTTATTTAACACTATATTATTATTTATACACCTATAGTGATCACAGAGACAGGTTGTTTTTGTGTTACTGTATACATTTGTTTTTCTGAAAAATCCCACATAATATACTTTGGGTAACAACAGTCAATATTTATTCATTTTATTTTATTTTTTTAGGGGGGTAACAGTCAATATTTTTTTTCTTTTCTTATGATAATAAAAGTGAGCTTTTGTTAAACCAAATATTGTGTTTTTTTCCATATACAACAACCTATCTGGACTCGATAAGAGAATCGATAAGGAATCGGTTCGATAAGAGGATTCGATAATAGGCTCGAACTCGATAATTTCTTATCAAACATCATCACTATGCATCACATCTCATAAGCTTGACAACACACTGTGTCCAATATTTTCAGAAAGATAAAATAAGTCATATTATTGGTTCATTTAATAGTTAAAACAAATTTTCATTATTGCAATCAGTTGATAAAACATTGTCCTTTACAATTATAAAAGCTTTTTACAAAAATCTACTACTCTGCTTGCATGTCAGCAGACTGGGGTAGATCCTGCTGAAATCCTATGTATTGAATGAATAGAGAATCGTTTTGAATCGGGAAAAAAATCGTTTTTGAATCGAGAATCGTGTTGAATTGAAAAAAAAAATCGATTTTGAATCGAATCGTGACCCCACGAATCGATATTGAATCGAATCGTGGGACACCCAAAGATTCACAGCCCTAATATCTATTATACTTCTTCGTATTTTGAAACTTATGCCTTGATCCTCCAGGGAGCTTCCATTCTTCTGATGTTGAACGCCTCCTTGTCAAGTGATCAGCAGTTCAGAAAAGGTATCATTCAGTATCTGAAACAGTTCAGTGGATTAAACACAGACACTGATGACCTCTGGAACAGTCTTACAGAGGTAGATGCTCGGTTTTCATTCCTAAAAATTTTTCTCAGTAAATCATGAAACTCTAATGATTGTTTTTTTCCGTTCTTAGGTGGATCTCTCGAATCAGCACCCCAACGTGTCTGAGATGATGAAGTCATGGACATCTCAGAAAGGCTTCCCTTTGGTGACTTTGTCCCGCAAGGGGGATCAGGTGACCTTAACACAGGAGCATTTCCTGCTCACATCAGACGATACCTCACACTCCTCCAGGTGGGGTGCATCTTCCTCTTCTCCTTATTCTTCCTATTCACAGTACAGTAGAACCTTCATTTATTTTCTCTAACAGGGTTAGTAAATACAAACGTTCATACATTGAAGCAAATGTATCCATATATAATACAAAGTTTGCTTATTCCACCAATTAGATGTACAAGGTGAAACTAATACAGTCTATGACATAGGCTCACAACATGTAACTCAAGATATTTCAAGCCTTCTTTTGATATAATTTTGATAATTGCTTACAGTTTTAAACAACTTTAAAAATGTCAAAAAATGTAATCCATGATCATCAGAATATGAAGGCCTGATGTATCTCACTTTACATGTAATGAGTTTATATCACATATTAGTTTTCACACTATTCAAATTGTTATAGTTTCATCTGTATAAATAATGAGTTACAGCCCCGACAAAAGTCCATATGCTAATATGTTTGTACACTTCGAACACAATATAAAGCATGATACAGTACTGTATATGAAACAAGCATAACAAGGGGGTAATGGATATACTATATAGGTTTATTAACAAAGCCAAAATAACACATTTATGTATTCATCCGCCCTGTTGACACACACACTATCATCATGAGCCATGTGGTACACTTACAGTTTAAAATCACAAAACTCCTTAACTTTAGTAGCACTGATATGCTGACTGAATGAGCACCGGAGATCAATCAACCCGCCCACAATCGCTGTGCTGCCAACTGCAAAATGGCTGCGCTGCGAGGCACACAATGGGTGTACGCTTAGACAAGGTTCGTAAGTCCAAGCATATTTTTTTTAGTCGGTCTGTGGTTCATAAATCGAAAAGTGTGTACAACGAGCGATTTGTAATTTGAGGTTCCACTGTATGTGCTTATAGAGAGAGAGTCAGCAGGCGAAACAAATTGTAATTCTTTTTTTTTTCTTTTTTTTTTTAAATGTCCTGCCCAGCTTCTCGGGCAAATCATATAGCAGATGTAGATGCCCATATCGGCTGTTCAGATTTACTTTACAAAAGAGAAGTGTAGGATACTTCTCTTGTTGCCTTACTTGTATTTTGACTTTATTAAATGTATTTATATTATCATTTGGTGCAGCCGGGCCGGAGCAGGAGGGGATAGAAAGAGAGAAAAAGGAAGACAGAGGGGGGAATTGTGGGGACAAGAGGGGGATTAGACAGAGAGACAAAAACAACAACAGCAAACACAACAACAACAACAACAACAGAGCAACATCAGCAAATACGACATGTACAAATATGATGGTAAAAGTAATAGCAAATAAGCAGTTAGCGAAAATAAAATAAAAAATACAGAAATGACAATGAGCATTATTACACTAAAAATGGAGCAATATGAATACCAATAGAAATAGTGCTATTGATAATAAACAATACCAATACTTTACCTTTATTATCAACAATACAATTGTTCAAATGCAACAATACATATACGTAATGATAACTTGAGATACGAAAGAATGCAGAAAAATGGAGGGGAAGAAAGAGAAGCAACCTACATTAACCTTGTAGATTGTTCTAGTAACAATAGATTAAGCTTTGTCAGTGTGCCATGTGTTATACCCAGTTTACCCTAGGGCAACAACGTTAATATATGTTTGATGAAACGTGATTATGTGCATGAGTGTATGTGTGCATATGTACTTGTATATGTACAGTATGTGTATATGTGTGCTTGTACAGTGAATGTATATGTACAGTATGTGTATATGTGTGTACAGCGAATGTATATGTACAGTATGTGTATACAGTATGTGTGTTTGAACAGTGAATGTATATGTACAGTATGTGTATATGTGTGTTTGTACAGTGAATGTATATGTACAGTATATGTATGTGTGTGTTTGTACAGTGAATGTATATGTGTAGTATGTGTATGTGTGTGTTTGTACAGTGAATGTATATGTGTAGTATGTGTATGTGTGTGTTTGTACAGTGAGTGTATATGTACAGTATGTGTATATGTATGTTTTTACAGTGAATGTATATGTACAGTATGTGTATACAGTATGTTTGTATAATGAATGTTCGTGTGGATGTACGAACTTTGAGTGTGTAAATATGTACTGTATTTATTTGTATATGTATGTGGGAGCGTAGGTACCTATGTATGTCTGTATGTATGTGTGTGAGTATATGTGAATTTGCATGTACAATACATTTGACTCCCAGTGTGTGCGGGAGCCAGAGTACGGCCCCAGCCTCCCCGAGAGCCCATCCCACAAACAGTAGGTGTGGTGCCCAGGGAACCAGGGGCCACCGCCCCCACGCAGCCAAGCCGGACAGCGACAGGAACCCCAGAGCCTGGCCCACCACGCCGCCCACAAGGGCCAGCAGCAGGCCGCAGACAGACGCACCCGGCAGAGGACAAGGCACGAGAAAAGCAGGGGGCAGCCAGACCCCAAGACAGCGAGAGACCACACCCCACACGGACAGAAAGGCGGGACGCCCCGCCCGAGGGGCCCGGAGACCCCCCGCAACCGGACGGGAAGACCGCCCCCGCCCCACCGGCAACAGGGCCCCCACGAGCCCCCCCCCCCCCCACCCCCGGAGAGCGCGGCGAGGCCAGCCCACGGCCACCCCACCCAAGCCGGCCGCCACAGGACCACCCAGCACGGGGCCACAGGAACCACCCACCCCACCCACAGGGACCCCAACGATGGAGATGGAATAAGCAGCAACCGCGCCGCCGAGTCCCCCCCTGAGGTAGGGGAATAAATAAATAAATACATAATAATAATAATAATATTAATAAAATATATTAAAAAAAATAAGAATAAATAAATAGTTAAATCTATTTATAAAAAAATAAATAAATAAATAAATAAAAAAGAATTAAAAGAAGATCACAGACATGCTGACACACAAGGTCGCTACCCCAACAACTGGCCGACTTGCAGCACCTCGGAATACCCTGCAGCACCAAGCTACCACAGTAGATGCAGGGACCGGACCCAGCAGGCCCCAACCAAGATGGGCACCTGGAAGGGATGGACGGTGGGACCCAGGAGCTCCAGACACGCAGTCCGGATGCAGTAGCCTGAGGCGCCGACCCCCACCCGACAGGCAGGCCCAGAACGTACCCCCAGAAATATACATACATATATATATACATACACATAAACATACACATGTACACATACACACACATACACATGCATACACATACATATACATACATACATACACACACACACACATACATATACACAGTTTGTCAGCCCCGACAACCGCCACGCGCTCGCGCTGCCACCAGTCACAACATCAGCCACCCCCCCGCACCAGACCCAGCAGCCACGGGCGCCCACACCACAAACAAACGGCAGCAGAAACAGCAGCCACAACACCCCCAGACAGCCAGCACCACCCAATCAGATCAAAGCGATCCAAAAAAAACCGCGACCGGCAACCACACGCCAACAGGATCACAGAGACCAGCCAGCACCAGCCCGCCAGCAAGCCCAAACGCCAACACGCAAACAAGAGACACCAACACCCCCCCCCACCAAAAGACCCCACCACCCCAACCCAAACCCGCACAAACACACCACCGCCCAAACAACCGAGACACAGTATCCAGACCAGACACGGGCGCCGCGCCGCCACCACATCAAGTCGCCAACAGAGACCCCACAGCGCAAGGTCGGGCCACACAGGCACGGACCCCACCCAACAGGAAGCGAGACCCGCGCGACGCCACACACAAATAAATAATAAGATTAAACAAAAATAATAATAATTTTAAAAAAAATAATAATAATAATAAAATGAAATACAAATTAAATTAAATTAAAAATAACAAATACAAATAATTAAATAAAATAAAGTAAGTAAATAATAAAAAATATTTAAAAAAAATAAATAATAAAATAAAAATAAATTTAAAAAATAAATAAAAAATAAAATATATATATATATATATATATATATATATATATACATACACATATACACACATACACATATATGTATATATATGTATATATATATATATATATATATATATATATATATATATATATATATATATATATATATACACACATATATACATACACACATATACATATAATAAATTGTAATTCTAATGTCACACTCCTATCTAGCATGTGGACTGTTCTGGTGACGTATGTGAATGACAACTGTAGTTTGGCTCCAGACTGCAGACAGTTGTTCACTCTGAGTGCCAAGTCAGGTAAATCAAAACGTTTTGATCCACTTGATTACGTTAACATGTGCATACATGTTAAATGCTAATCTAGCCTATACCGTTTGCTATAATTTCTTAGGGACTCTTAAGGTGCCAGAAAGTGTGAAGTGGCTGAAGCTAAACTACAGGAACACAGGCTTCTATATTGTTGACTATGGACACGACGGTTGGGGTGCTCTGATAGACGCCATGTCTAACAATGCCAAAGTTCTCACACAAGAGGACCGCGCCTCGCTTATACACAACATCTTTTCTCTCTCCAAGTAGGTTTGCCAATCTAGTTTCGTTGTGTTGTTCGCTTAGTATATTTTTTCACCTTTTTACTGTCTTGTGTCTTCATCAGACTGGGACGCGTGTCCTTTCGCCAGGTCCTCAGCCTTCTGAACTACATGTCCAATGAAACTGAGACGACTCCTGTGAGAGAGGCCTTGCTGCAGCTCAACAACATTTACCATCAGCTCAACAAACGATACGAACAAGGCCTTGTCACCCGCATGAAGGTGCACACATATACAATAGAAATCAGTTTGCATGCTTAGAAGAGCTGAAGTATATTGATAAGAAGGTATGAAACATGCTGAACTGAACTGTACTACTCCATGTACACAAGGCTTACATTGCAGTCAAAACGTATTCAGCCTTGATTGAAAATGTGATTTATTTGCAAAGGTGATACACTTGCAGTCGTAGTAATAGTCACTATTATTGTAGCGACTATCAAGTCCTACCATTTCTTGTCGCTTCTGTCTGCGAGAAATCTAGACTATAACATGCTCGAAGAAAGAACATGACGTTTGTGGTATGTTCCTGTTTATTGCACAAAATGTATGAGTGTATTAGTCTATGGCAGTGGTTCTCAAACTTGTTTTGTCATCCCCCACTTTGGACAAGGGGGAGTTTTCAAGCCCCACCTGCCCCCATCGCCCCAATAGAACGCTAATGCCAAGCTTAATATTTTCAAATGTATTGAACATCAAGTAACATCAAGTTGTATACATTCAAACTCAATAACATAAAATAACATAAAGTTCAATAATAAATAAAATAACTGTGCAGCTGTGGTATAATTATACCACAGCTGCACAGTTATTTTATTTATTATTGAACTTGATGCAAGTTAACTTGCATCAAGTTCAATAATAAATAAAATAACTGTGCAGCTGTGGTATAACTTGCATCAAGTTATACCACAGCTGCACAGTTATTGATGCAGGTTAACTTGCATCAAGTTCAATAATAAATAAAATAACTGTGCAGCTGTGGTATAACTTGCATCAAGTTCAATAATAAATAAAATAACTTGCATCAAGTTCAAAAGTTTTGGATGGTCCCAAAATAATACTAATAAAAATCAGAATTGCTCAAGTACCCTTCTATTAGTGAGAAAACAGTGTGTGAATGTGAGTATGAATGTTGTACCATAATGAGGGTGAGTCCTTAACCTGCTAAATGGCTGACTGAATGTTTAAGTGCGTTTGATTTAATGTGAACAATGTCATTGGTCCACCGTGACCCGTTCTGCAATTTCATTGGTCTGATGTGACAAGGTTAAATGTATTAGCAGCATGAAGCTTGTGAACGCGGAAATTATCCAAAAATTATCCGCAGCATTGTTCAAAGCATGGGGAAAAGCTGTGGCTTATACTTGGGACATTACGGTGCTTAAAACTTAAAGCCAAATTTTCCCATAGCAGTTTATCTTTGTGAAATACTTAACTTGCATTTGAAATGTTTGCAGTCGTATATTCTGAATCTCTTTGGCGCGCTGACGGAGAAGCAAACATGGACCAAGGAGGATAGTGTGTCCACTCAGGAATTGCGCTCAGCCCTCTTGGAGACAGCATGCTATCTTGAGGAAAACAAATGCAAGCAGCAAGCTAAAGACTTGTTTAGGCAGTACATTGACTCAAACGGAACGTTCCAGTGAGTAAAAAAACAAACACACGAAATGGTTTACAATCAAAATCCAAATATGTCTTTTATGATGAAATTATTGTTTTACTATAGATGGTGGTTGAATGGCTACATTTATATTCGAAAGCACACTGAAATCTGAAATATGTTTTTTGTTAGGATCCCAGGCGATCTGCAGAGAGTTGTATTCAGCGTGGCAGCTCAGTCCACTGACGACTGGGGGACTCTGCTCACCATATATCAATATGCCACTTACGACTCGGAGAAGCAGAACATGCTACAGGGATTAGCATCCACTCCGCACACACCCAGTATTGTGTGGTAAGTATAGTGCCAGGATTAACACATTTATCATAATATTTCATATCGTTAATGGGTTATGTATGGCTTTTATAGTTTGCGAATTTGGGTATTGGGTCTTAGCTGAAATGGTTGAGCAAACCTTGCTATAGCGGATTTGATCTTAAATCCCTTCAACAATGCCCAAAAAGGGGTTTTATTTTATGTTCCTTTCTGGAACATGAAGATGGTGTTTTTGTTTTACTTGCTAGTAAGTTTGCAAAAGGGCATATAATTTTTTATTTTTGTAAAATTAAACTCCTCTTCATGTGAACTAAACTAAGGAATTTTAGCAGTTGTACAAGTTGGATTATATCCACAAGACTTAATAAGAATCAAATACAGATATGGACATTTTTATATAAATACTTTTTTTGTTTTGCTCTAATATACATGCATGTAATGCAATATAAATTGCATGTTTTACTTAATTTGTAAATTGTAGGCATGCTGTACAATTCACAATTCATATTTGTGATTCTTTCTTATTATTTACTACAATTCTGAATTGATTCAAAATAAATAATTTAAAAAAAAAATTATTAGGCCATCTCTGCTTTTAAAGGGTTTTATTATTATTTATATACCTGATATTCCAGGATGTAACAATATTAAAATCTCACAGTATGGTATTGTCACAGTATTAAGACCACAATATGATATTTTTGAATTTTTGTCCCCAAAAAAAGGCTTGTTAAAAACGTCATAGTGTGTAAAATGAAGTGTCAGGGACACACTTCCTGTTATTAAACACAAACATAATGCTCAATTGTTCTAATCATATTTTTAACTATACTAACGTGTATTTTTAATTGCAAAGAACAGTGCTGGAACATCCACTGTTACAAGCACATTTTGTTTTTTAAATTGCTGCATCTGAGTTATTGTGTAGAAATATAGGGAAACAACTACAAAAGTGTGCTTCATTCACTAACGGTGTTCCAAAAAAGAATAATAATACATAATATTGGCTATAGAGAACATACAAAACCTTTATTTATGTAATCACAAATATTGAAATTCAACTATTTGGTACAAAGCAAACATTTAACCTGATACCCAAGAATGTTCAACAATTCTTCTCAACAAAAGAGGAGAAATATAACCTCAGAGGAAAATCAATTTTAAAACATTTGTACGCACGTACAACACTTAAAACCTTTACCATATCCGTATGTGGAATTAAATTATGAAATAGATTAACCAAATAAATCAAACAAAGCACCAAGATGATTCAGTTTAAGAGACTGTTCAAATTACAAGTGTTCACAAAGTAAAATAATTATAATGAACATCTTGAACCTTTCTTTTTTTTTATTTTTTTTTAGATAATGATCATTTATCTATTTCATATTTGTTTACTTACTATGGTATATTATTTATTTATTCACTGTTATGTTACAAACAGAGAACAAGGAAATGGGATAAAATTGCTATGATATGAGAAGGGGTAGGATTAAATAAGCTCTGCTTCTTCCTACTCCTTTTCGGATGTGCTGTAATGAAACAACTGAAAATATGTGATACATTACATTGAACTGAACAGTTGAGTGTCTTTACACTGACCATGTAAACCTCCAGTGTAACAAGTGTAAAACAATAATGTACAGTTTAGTGTCTTTCAACTTTAACGTTCTGAGAGGCAATGTCCTCTACAGTGGGTCATTTTTTATATCAATTTTATAAATGCTGATTGTCAGAGAAGTTAACTGACAATTTAACTTTTAATGATGTAAATACCTCACAATTGATGTTTAGTTTTGCTTGCTTCAAATACTGTATATGGTCCGGGTGATGGTTTATAAAGTAGCTTCGTATATTACTCATATTTTCCGCAGTGTCCATCCGTGCTACCACCGGGCGCTTTACTAAACAAAATTGGCACGCTCTTTTGCTTTGCAGTACGCCGACTTTATTACCTCTGCCGAAGAGGTTATGTTTTCGCCAGATTGGTTTCTCTGTTTGTTAGCAACATAACTCAAAAAGTTATGGACAGATTTTAATGAAATGTCTGAGAAAAAAACGATTACTATTATCGAGTTCGAAAACAGTATGCTTCCTCTTTTTTTCTCTCCCCTTTTTAAGGCGTTCCATGCCCCGACCTTGCTGGTCTTGCGCTGTGCAGAGGATTTTGTGAGATGTAATTTATTTTCAGATCAGCCAACGAAAAAGTTCTACAAAAAAATGACACTCACCAACTTTCCGCTTGATACCGTCACACCTCACTGCATTTTTGTGAGGATTTTGAAACCACAATACCCGGTTATCTACAATACTGTTACAGCCCTACAAATAATATATTGTGAGAATCGTTTTAAATCACGAATCGTGTTGAATTGATTCTGAATTGAATTGTGAACCCAAGAATCGGAATTGAATTGAATTGTGAGTTAATTTCAGAGGGAAAGAGATGAAAGTTTTGCTGACTACCAAATCCGGTACTTTTTTGGCAACGACCTAATCCAGACTCACGTAAAATCCAACGATGCCATGTTACAGTACCTGGGTTGCACGTGATGTCACGCCCGGTTGCCGACTCAGCCGGCCCTTTGCACAATGGCACTTGGCGATCGCTCCAGCAGCACTGAGGGCGCACTCAGCCAAATTACCTCTAGGTAATGTTGCATTTTTCAATGCCAGCAAAGCAAGTGACTCAAAAAATACTCCAACGAAATTAAGTAAGGCTTCAGTTTAAAAAAAAAAATGTGCTAGCTTGATGCTAACATACATTGGCTTTGCTATTGACATGCGACTGATTAGTATTAGCGATTTTACATGGTGATTTCAACACTTCCAAATTTGTTAATGAAAACTACAACTAGGGCTGGGCGATATATCGATATGCGCGATATATCGCGGGTTTGTCTCTGTGCGGTATAGAAAATGACTATATCGTGATATTCGAGTATGCGTTCTCACGCAGTTGCTTTTAGCTGCGGGCATTACACTACAGGCGTTTCCCACTCCTTCTTGTGTCTCCTTCTCACAGACAGCAAGCGCAGCTTCTACATACGTCACATACTGTCACGTCATACGTCATATACCTATACGCCCTCACGCAGCAGAGAGGTAGCAGCATGGCTAAAGTTAGCTGTGATGCTAACGGTAATACGAGCGAAAGAAGGTGCGAATCTGGTAACAAATGAAGGAATAATTAATTCCCCCAAAAAACAGCAGGGAGTCCATTGTCGAACAGACAACCGTAATTTGTCAAGTGTGGGGCGAAAGTGTTGCTATAAAAAGTAGCATTACTGCTAATATGTAGCATCATTTGAAAAGTCACCTGCTAGAGAATGAACAGTGCTTACTCCGCACGTCAACGTCTCCGTTCGGTGCCACTTGCCCACACCATCAAAATGCCGAGGCAAACATTTCCAGATCAACACCGTATGAAAAAAAATTAGATTTTTTTAGTTGTGATTTCCTTCTCTGCATGAAAGTTTTGAAGTAGCATATATTAATGCAGTATGAAGAAGAATGATTTAATGTAAACACATAGAATCATCATAATGCTGTGATTATATACATCAAGTGTTCATTCGAGGCTAAGGCAAAATATCGAGATATATATCGTGTATCGCGATATGGCCTTAAAATATTGCGATATTAAAAAAATGCCACATCGCCCAGCCCTAACTACAACTAAGATGCACGTTACAATCCAACAGCTGGTGTGGAATAAGTACAATAATTACACTATCAACACTTTTTAGGGAACAACAAAATACTATATAAGACTGAACTGACTAGCCTAACTCCATTAAACTATACACTACTGCTATGTTAATAGCTTGGATTTGCAACTGCAATTGTCATAATTGCAAATGAGACTCAGAAATGTTATAGTTAAACAAGATATGACAACTGGACAGCAGTTATCATAACCAGCTTATTTTTAAATGTTGCAATAAAAATTTGATTTTATTATCAAAAACATTATTTATTAACACACACAAAAGTATTAAAAATTGGTATTGTTGAGTACTGGTTTCAGTTCCCAGGTACTCGAAATTTGGTATCATTTGGATTCAAATGTGAACGGTGAAAGGACCCAAAGGAAAGCAACAGCTGTCAAAAGTTTGGAATTGTTTTAAACTAAAGATGACAGGTGATTTGGTGCACAGTCAAATGGAGCTGGCATGCCACAAAATTACTGTAGTAATACTGCATACATTACCAGAAAGCATCAAAGGTGCACTAAAGCAGTGCATTGAACAAGAAAACAACCATTAACAACGTAAAGGTTTATTTTTGTAGGCAGCAAACACCATCCTATATGCTTGTCTTGCATTACGAAGTTTCAGGGATTGTCCAATAATACCTTTTTAAATGTGTATATGTTTAAATGTTAATACATACCCGATTTAGAATATGTATATACCGTAATTTCCGGACTATAAGCCGCTACTTTTTCCCCTCGTTCTGGTCCCTGCGGCTTATACAAGGGTGCGGCTTATATACGGCCTGTTCTTCTCCGACACCGACAAAGAGGATTTCGGTGGTTTTAGTACGCAGGAGGAAGACGATGACACAATGATTAAAGACTGACTTTTCATATACCGGTAGGCTGGTTATTTTGATAACGTACAGGCGAGCACTTTGTATTACTTTGCACCGTTGTATTATTTGTACTCTGCACGAATGCTGTTGATGTGAAAGTTTGATTGAATGATTGAAAGATTTGTTGTTAATAAATGGGACGCTTTGCGTTCCCAAACAGTCATCTCTGTCCCGACAATCCCCTCCGTGGTAGCAGGAACCCCTATATACTACGCTAATTACACATCAAAACCCTGCGGCTTATAGTCGGGTGCGGCTTACCGTATATATGGAGCAATCTGTATTTTCCCCTAAATTTAGCTGGTGCGGCTTATAGTCGGGTGCGGCTTATAGTCCGGAAATTACGGTATTAGGTTTACGCACTGTGCTTTATTTCTTATTTAAATGTCAATGACTGCTACATTGAATAGAATCATCATACAGTGCAACCCCAAAGTATTCACAGCGTTTTTTCCACATTTTGTTATGTTACAGCTGTCATGATCCGTTACCTGGGTCATGGCATGATTTATGTTTGGTAGTTTTTCTGTTTTAGTCTGTTTCCTGGGTGCACCGTCTTTCCCTGTTTTCTGTTGGTTTCCATGGGCACTGATTCTCCTCACCTGTTTTAGTTTTGCAATTAGTGTTCCCAAATTCCCAAAATTGTCCTCAAAATTGTACAGACAAATAACCCATAATGACAATGTGAAAATGTTTTTTATTTTATTTGCAAATTTATTGAACATTTAAAAAAAACTAAAGAAATCACATGTACCCAAGTATTCACAGTCTTTGCTCAATACTTTGTTAATGCACCTTTGGCAGCAGTTACAACTTCAAATTGTTTTGAATACGATGCCACAAGCTTGTCACAACTATCTTTGTGCAGTTTCACCCTTTCCTCTTTGCCCGTTCCTCTTTGCAGCAGCTTTCAAGCTCCATGAGATTGAATGGGAAGCATTGGTTTTCATCCAGGATGTCTCTGTACATTGCTGCAATTATTTTAGT
Source organism: Entelurus aequoreus (assembly GCF_033978785.1). Classification (NCBI taxonomy): domain Eukaryota; kingdom Metazoa; phylum Chordata; class Actinopteri; order Syngnathiformes; family Syngnathidae; genus Entelurus; species Entelurus aequoreus. The sequence goes on from NC_084736.1 coordinate 46,791,148, forward strand.
CTAGTCAGGGAAGTGACCAAGAACAAGATGTTCACTTGGTCAGAGTTACAGCCTCCCTCTGTGGAGAGAGGAGATCCTTCCAGAAGGACAACCATCTCTGCAGCAATCCACCAATCAGGGGTCTGTATGGCATAGTAGCCAGATGGAAGCCATTCCTTGCTAAAAAAGTTTGCCAAATGCATCTGAAATATTCTCAGACCATGAGAAACAACATTTTCTAGTCTGATGAGACAAAGATTGAAATCTTTGGTGTGAATGCCAACCATCCTCTTTGGAGGAAACCAGGCATCGCTCATCACCAGACCAATACCATCCTTACGTGGCAGCATCATGCTGTGGGGATTCAGCAGCAGGAACTGGGATAAACTACTTACGATAGAGAGAAATCTGAATGCAGCAAAGTACAGAGACCTCCTGGATAAAACCAACACTTCTCATCCAACCTGATAGTGCTCGAGAGGTGTTTTAAAAAAAAGATGGGGACAGAGGAATTGGCAAAACTGCCCAAAGATAGGTGTGCCAAGCGTGTAGCATTGTATTTCAAAACGATTTGAGGCTGTAATTGCTGCCTAAGGTGCATCAACAAGGTATTGAGTATTGAGTAATGAATACTGTGAATACTTACATACATGTGATTTTTTTTATTTTTGTTTTGTTTTTGTTGTTGTTTTTTTAATACATTTAAAAAAAATGTAAAGCAAATATTTTCACATTGTCATTATGGTGTATTGTCTTTAGAATTTTGAGGACAAAAATTAATTGATTCCATTTTGGAATAAGGCTGTAACATAACAAAATGGGGAAAAAGTGAAGCGCTATGAATACTTTCAGGATGCCCAGTACTTTGACTTTTATAATATTTTTCTACACTTAAAACACATATTTGTGGTCTACATAACATGAAATGTTGGTGCTTTGGTCCAAAGTTTGCATAGATTTGGTTTTACAGACTGATTTCTTGCTGCTTTCTTTAGAATTCAGAAAGCATCATTTTGTGGGAGGTCTTATTTACGTGTCAAAGCCCACCACTATGCCAAGTCCCCTTTGACCCGTCAGCCATGTTATAGTTTTTAGCACTTCCATTTCGAGTCTACTGACAGATGTAAGTTAAAACTATGTTTATTAGAAATGGCAACAGTGGAAGATGCATGTGCATCTACGAGCTAGTCTGCCCCACAACAAGAGACTAGAGAAAAATTATGAACTTACTGACTACAACTTTGGACTACAACTAAATAAAAATAGCGGACCTGCGAAAAGGTCTTTGGGTAAACTTCTACCATATATGGAGATATTTGCTGACGTAACTAAGGCAAAATACGTCAATAAAGTCTCAAATTCCTCATTTACGCCATGCCATTTGATTTAAAATTTTCCGGACTATGAGTATCACAGATACAGAAAAACAGGTACACATTCGTAGGTAAGAAAAGTTAGTTTTGTTTTATAGGTCCCCTTTAACTTGATTCTTATACAGTTGTGTTACCTGGTTTTAGTCTACTCTCTGGTTTTATTTTAAACTGTTTTATCCATCCAGCCATTGTCTACCGCTTTTCCCTTTCGGGGTCGCGGGAGGCTGGAGCCTACCCCAGCTGCACTCGGGCGGAAGGCAGGGTACACACCCTGAACAAATCGCCACCTCATCGCAGGGCCAACACAGATAGACAGACAACATTCACACTCACATTCACACACTAGGGTCAATTTAGTGTTGCCAATCAACCTATCCCCAGGTGCATGTCTTTGGAGGTGGGAAGAAGCCTGAGTACCTGGAGAGAACCCACGCAGTCACGGGGAGAACATGCAAACCACACCCGGGAATCAAACCCAGGCCCTTCTCTGTTTTATTTATTTATTTTATTTTTAATAATGTGGTCAAGTTAAAAGTACAATTTCAATGTTGATGATGTGCCTTTATAAATACAATATTGCAGGTTATGGGAAGTAGAAATGTCTCTCTTTTTTTAACTATTGTCCTTAAAGTGTGTTTTATCCGATTGCTCGAGTAATCAAGCAAACTTATCGATAGATTGCTCCATTACTAAAATAATGGATGTCACTAATCTGTGTTTGTTAACCACAATGAATTTAACACATATCTATTTGTCTATCCTGCAGTTTTGCAAATTCCCAGTTTATTCCTGTTAATTTTTATAAATTCCCACTGAATTACGTATAGTGTCTCCTATACTTCAAGGACTTACCTTGTCCTTGCAGCTCTGATTGCCCCACTTTGACATAAACTTTACCTTAAACTGGTTATTTGTTTTAGCTCTTGGTTTACTTTTTCGTTCTTGCTGAAATGCATTTCACACTCATTACACTCTTGTTTTTGTTTGCAGGCTTCTCAGTGCAGGTTTGAATGGCAACATCATTCCGACACAAGACCTTCCTTCAGTCATCCGCACTGTCTGCAGAAGCTTTACTGGCAACTTGATTGCTTGGGATTTCATTCAAGAGAACTGGAACCAGCTCATAGAAAAGTGTGTGCACTGAAGTAGAGTTTTGTCTTACTCATGAAGATGAAACGGTAGCTAATCTGTGCTTTTGTTTGTAGGTTTCCAATGGGTTCCTTTGCCATCCAAAGAATAATCAAGGCTGCAACCTCTCAGTTGTCCACACAGTTGCATTTTAATCAGGTAATTTAGCTGTCTTGATGTTTGAACAATATCAAGCTTTTTGTGGCCACATTTCAGTTTTTAAAGTACCAGTAGATTGGAAAAACAAGTTAACTTTATATGTTTAATTGTGTTTCATTGTATCCATAAAACAATATCCAATTGTATTTACAATCTGCAAAGTATGTGAAAATACCATCTAAACGTCACAAGATGCCACAAATTCAGTCAGCCATTTTGAATATTCCGCTCTGAACGTCTTCGGTAATTTCCGTAGATCGACGTCACTGGAGTAACACTTCTGCACTCTGACCATAATATTAGATCTGTCATACTAGAAATATGCAAAAATTAGGGAGAGCTGTGCTGTCTATTATTTGTAATCCTTATGTAAGACTTACGTTTTTCTTTTTTTTTATGCATTCTAAGTCATAAATAAATAAATGCATAAATAGTCTGTTAATGGGGGCTCTCTATTCCGCCCACAAACCCTCTAAATAACCATCCAAAACCCGCCAACAATAATTTATATACATATCGTGACCTAACTTAACCAAATATTAGTGATGTTGTTGTTATAGGCCAGTGATCCTCAACAGGCGGACCGCAGTCCATGTCCGGACCCAGTGACGTGTCCGTCCGGACCCAGCACGAATTATAGTAAAAAATAAAATATATATATATTTTTTTTTTAATAATTTTAATTATTATAAAAAAATATAATAATTGTATTTTTCTTTGAATTATCGCTAGCGCAAGTCAACGTTCTTTGTTGTTTTTAGTCAAATATCTCCACGTTTGTTTACACTACTCCGTGTCTCACTCACTCCGTCTCTCTCTCTCTCTGAGAGAGAGAGAGACGGAGTGAGAGCGAGAGAACGCCACTCTGATTGGCTGCGGAATCAGCCAATCAGAGTATGGGTTGTCATCTCTATCACAACGACGCGCTGATAGGCTGTTACCATCTGGGTGATACAGCGCTCATGCCACATGCATGGAACCTTTCGCTGCAGGCATACAGTTGTCTCGTATCGCTACTTCGCTAACTGTTCACTCGTCAGTCACTGAATGTGAATCAAATCACAATGGCATGCTCCAAGTTGGCTCAGGCTGGTAGAAGAAAGGTGGACAGGGAAAACCGACGTTTCAAGGAAGAATGGACAGAGCAATATGTTTTCATCCTACCTACTGCAAGTACCAAACCAATGTGTCTAATATGCAACAGTACTGTTGCTCTGGTGAAAAGTGAAAATCTGAAACGTCACTATCTGAAAGAGCACCGCGAATTTGAAGAGACATTTCCTCATGATTCGGAGCTAAGAAAAAAAGAAATCACGAGGCTGAAAAAGTCATATGAAACATCAAGCAAGATTTTTGTTAAATCTATGACACAACAACAAATAGCAACAGAGTGCTCACTCAGAGTGGCATGGGTTTTGGGTAAACACAAGAAGCCATTCTCTGGTGCAGAAATAATTAAATAATGCTTGACTGCAGTGATGGGTACCTTGTTAGAAGCCAAAGAAAAGGAGGAAATGACAGCTAAAATAAACCAAATCCCACTCTCTGATGCCACAGCTACCAGACGTACTGAAATATTTATTTTATTTCAGTTCTTATTTAATTTTGTTTCAAAGAAAATCTTTAATGTATTTTATTGGATATTTATTTTATTTTTGTTAATTTTAAGAAAATGTTAAACTACTACCTACCTCCTGCCAGGGTCGCCGCTAGGGATTTTGGGCCCCATGAAAAGAATCTTTACAGGGCCCCCTGTATTATAATTTCATCATCATTAGGGGCCTCTCTGGGCCCCCCTCCATCATGGGCCCCTAGAATCTGTCTCCTTTACCCCTCCCCCCCTTTTCAGCGCCCCTGCCTCCTGCTACTATATAAGTTTGACCGATAATAAACGGACCCAGCCTGTTTCAAAATAACATTTGTGGACCTTCAATATTTGTACTTGAGGACCCCTGTTATAGGCGCTAACGCAGACAAACTATTTTGTAGTGGCGCAATGATACACACAGCTAAGTAGCCCTCTGCTGCTTTACTGTGAGCTGGCCGCGATTTCCTCCTGCTCCCACATTGTCGCGTCTCGGCTCGTCAAAGTTATTCTAGATTTTAAATCTTGCCTCTCATCTGGATAGTAGCATGATTTAGCTATAAATCCAGAAGTTGTTCATATGTGACATTCAATTTATACCCGAAAATGAAGACAACCACACACACACAATCGAATACAGTGTCTGCAGGGAGACCTTTCCTTGTTAACCCTTCCCGTGCATCATGATTAATGCTTCATCTAAATGGGAAGATATCAGTCATCATCAAAGTGAGAGCAGACATTGTACAGTAAGCTATTGTTTTATTATGTTGGTAGTTTGTATTTCTTGTTTAGCACTTAGCAATAATGCTACGTGATGCTATAGTGTTTCACTAAATCTGGATCTGTTTAGCAGAGCTTTTAAAACTTGTAGCTCATCCTCCTTATATTCAGGACCAACCAAAATAAGTTTCTGGATTATAATTTTCCCCAAAGTTAGCATTGTTGGCTCTCACAAGGTCTGCATGATTTGCATTGTTGTTGGTGGAGAAGGGATCTGCGGTTCTTACCTCTATGTCATGCGTTCACATGACTGGCTAGCTCATTATCTCGCAAAATGGCTCTGCAATCTCCGTGAGATTGATACTTTTTTGTTCATATCTATTTACTTGCAAACCTTGTAACTCTTTCTGTGTCATACATCAGATATATATGATAATAGCTTCAATATGAAGGCAACTTGTTTCTCCACTCTACTGGTACTTGGATATTACTTGTGTGACATGCTAGTGCTATAGGGCTGACTCCAGCCTAGTGAGTATTTTAGTACAGTCTTATCCCTCACCACTGCTTTGGAGTTTGCAGCTTGTAAAAGTTACTGTATTGGTGTTATTTCATGTCTACAGGGCTTTCTTGATGTTAAAAAAAAGCCGTAAACAATATTTTTCAAATGCAGTCCATCAGAGTAGAACACCTTCAGCAGATACTAAAGTGACCTCTAGTGGTAGTGGCCCTAAACAACCTCATAGAGTGTTTATGGCAGGGACCAGCCACTGCATACACGTGTTTCAGTGTGCATCACGTTATGTTGTGTGCGTTGCAGGTGCAGAGTTTCTTCTCCAGCCTGAGGGAACGCGGCTCTCAGTTGCGGAGCGTGCAGGAAGCGCTGGAAACCATCCGACTGAACCAGCGCTGGATGGAGAGAAACCTCCCTTCGCTTGATAAATGGCTGTAAAGCCGGCACTCCTTTCTTAACCTGGCCCTCTGGGTTACGTTTGTCAAGACATCTGCAAAGTTTGCACTAATGTCTCCCAGTGCTGTTTCACCAGCTCCGAGTACAACTCTGGACCGGGCGATCCCCTCATGTGTTGCTTCTGTGAGACGTTAACTGGCTCAGGACGGCTCTGATTGTATCTGACAGCGTGATGTCAGACCCAAACACTCCTCTTCACTTAAAGCTGTCGACCAAACCTATCAGACAATCACACTATCCACTTAACACACTCCATCTGCTTTTTTCCCAGCAACTGCGTGAGCTGGTCAAGCTCTGCTTCTAAAAAAGATGAAGAATGACAAATGTACAGTATTTTTCTGCCCATAAGGTCTGGACTGTCTCTCTGCTTTAGTACAGTGCATCCAGAAAGTATCCCCAGCGCTTCACTTTTTCCACATTTTTTCCGCATTTTGTTAAAGTAGCCATATGTAGTAATGTGGCCAGAAATGGTACTGCAATCACCGTCCAAATTCTGTAGTCCCCTCCCACTCTCCATGACTGAGGTTCCGAATCCTACTCCAAGGAACTTCAAATGGCAATGGACGAGTCCTACGCTGTAGGTTTCTCTTCTTTATGCTTCTTGCAAGATGGTTTACTAAATAATTATGCCTCGTTTTACTGACGGCCATCCATCCATTTTCTACCGCTTGTCCCTATCTCGGCTGCATTTGGGCGGAAGGCGGTGTACAGCCTGGACAAGTCGCCACTTCATCACAGGGCCAACACAGATAGACAGACAACATTCACACTCACATTCACACACTAGGGCCAATTTAGTGTTACCAATCAACCTATCCCCAGGTGCATGTTTTTTGGAGGTGGGAGGAAGCCGGAGTACCCGGAGGGAACCCGCGTCGATTAGCCAAATGTATTTTTAAAGTTACGCAGCAATATTTTAGTCGGGACAGATTGTTGGCATTACCCTGCTAAAATGTCTAGTTTGACCGCACGTACCACCATCGAAATATAATTTATGAGCCAACCCACGTTAGGCATAAATCATATAGCCTACTACCATGTCAATACACAAAGTAGAAAATCATTACATGTAATGCATTATATGGTGCCAAGCAAATGCCACCCCACATGTGCCTGATGCACATACATTACCAGAAACCGCAAATAGCCGTGCTAATGTTGGAACCCATTTCCTCAGCGTATCAGCATATTGAGAACGAAATAGGCACTGACACTACCCATATCCATTGTCATTAATGAGTAGAATTTTAAGGACAAAAATGTATGTATTCCATTTTGGAATAAGGCAGTAACATAACAAAATGTGGAAAAAGTGAGGCGATGTGAATACTTTCTGGATGCACCGTATATTGACTCCTTACAGATCGGTCATCAAATCAGTACAGAATGAAGAGCAGCCTGTAATTATGCTTTCTGCATATTACTTCAACATGTTGATGCTTTGTTGAAGGTTCAGGAAGGGCGAAAACACCCTTCCCACTGTGTACAGTAGATGGCACAGTCCACCACTGTTCTGATGTTAAAGCCACCAAGGTGTCTTAAATGAAGCACTGGATACACATTGACTTCATTTTTTTTTTAAATTTCTGTCCAGATCCTCGTTGGTTATCTAAAGAGCAGCGATCACAAAGTGTATTCTTGTAAACGTGCTTGTAGTTCAAATGTAAATACAGTATATTCCCCACGACAGACTTCAGTCAAGGACGTGCTATTTTATCTGAACAGTTTTCGACTTTGCTCAACCAGATTTTAGCCTCGTGTACATAGAACAGAAAGAGAGGTATTTACTCCGAGAATTTAATCAAGACTCTTGTCCATCACCTTTTTATTGCCTTTGTTGGATGCACACCAATGCTGGGAGGTCACTTTCTGAGGGATTGTTCATGTTTGTCTAAGGGCTAATTATGTTTATGTGGAGTATTTCCCGCTACAAAGGTTTTAAAGTTACTCCAGCTTACTATGTATTATCTTTACTTCACCCCCCTTAATGTGTTTAGTAACAGATTTCTTCACAGGATCTTCTCACATATTGCTTGAGGTCAGAAAGTTTGTTTGAAAAAAACAAGTTATGGTGTAAGTTATTTTTTCTTGTGTAAACAAAACCAATTGATGTGACAATTCGGAGATAACATCATGAGGCATAACCTTTTAGAAGCTCTGGTTCAGTTCAAGTATGCTGAGGGTAGACGCACGGAATCATCAGCACAAAATGCGCACGTGTTTCTGCTGTACTCAGTTGTGCAGCATTTGAAATATAAAGTACTTGTCGTGGAAATTGAGCAAACATGCAGAATTTGTGGCTGGTTTTTGTTTAGTTTTTTTAGTGTGATTGCATTTATATAATAAATTATTTCCAGAGGGAGCGACATTTGTGTTTGGCTCACTTGTTCCATCCCTCCTCTTTCTCCCGAGTCCTTTGCTCTTAAAAGATCCTTAGACAACTCCGCAAACATCGCATTCATTAGTATTGCCTACTCACTATTTATTATTCAAATGTACAACTTTTTGAGAGACACGTGCGTAATCTGATGAGATCCATATACAAACCCCAAATCCAGTGAAGATGGCACGTTGTGTAAATCGTAAAAAAAAAAAAAAATGTCAACCTATATTCAATTGAATAGACTGCAAAGACAAGACACTTTGCAAATATTAGCTCATTTGGAATTTGATGCCTGCAACATGTTTCAAAAAAGCTGGCACCAGTGGCAAAAAAGACTGAGAAAGTCAAACACTTATTTGGAACATCCCGCAGGTGAACAGGCTAATTGGGAACAGGTAGGTGCCATGATTGGGTATAAAAGCACCTTCCATGAAATGCTCAGTCGTTCACAAACAAGGATGGGGCGAGGGTCACCGCTTTGAACAAATGCGTGAGCAAATTGTCGAACAGTTTAAGAACAACATTTCTCAACGAGCTATTGCAAGGAATTTAGAGATTTCACCACCTACGGTCTGTAATATCATCGAAAAGTTCAGAGAATCTGGAGAAATCACTGCACGTAAGCGGCAAGGCCGTGACCTTGGCTCCCTCAGGCGGTACTGCATCAACAAGCGACATCAGTGTGTAAAGGATATCACCACATGGGCTCAGGAATGCTTCAGAAAACCATTGTCAGTAACTACAGTTCGTCGCTACATCTTCAAGTGCAAGTAAAAACTCTCTTATGCAAGGCGAAAGCCATTTATCAACAACACCCAGAAACGCCGCTCATGTAAAATGGATTGATGCAAAGTGGAAAAGTGTTCTGTGGTCTGACGAGTCCACATTTCAAATTGTTTTTGCAAAATGCGGACGTCTTGTCTTCCGGACCAAACAGGAAAAGAAGTCCTTTGCTCTTAAAAGATCAGTAGACAACTCAGCAAACATCACATTCATTAGTGTTGCCTACTCACTATGAATTACTCAAATGTACAACTATTTGAGAGACTTGTGTTAAATGTGATGAGATCCATATAAATGTTTCAAAAGAGGTTACAAAGGCTCCCAATTTGTCTGCTGAAAAAATATATTGCATCTTTTCTGGTTGTATTTTATTTTTTTGCAAAACTATTCTTAAATATTTGCTAATTTACTGTTTATAGCTGGTTCATTTCTGTTGGAACATGGTTCGAGCTTCACCTCTGTTAAAATGTAATAAGGACTTCTGTGGTATGGTTACTTTACGTTAGTTTTGGGCGATACTACAAATGTAGATATCGATTCAATACCAAGTGGTTACAGGGGCAGTATTGGCCATACCACCGCTGATACTTCAAATCTGTAAGATCATTGAATGATTCAGTTTTTAATCACAATTATAATCAGACAAAAACACACAATGGCGGTGTAACGATATCAAATATTTAAATAACTGGATTTTACAGATTATAAACCGCAGATACAATATATTGTCAAAAGTATTTGGCCACCTGCCTTGCGTCACATATGAAGTTGAAGTGCCGTCCCATTCCTAACCCGTAGAGTTCAATATGATGTCGGTCCTCCTTTTGCAGCTATTACAGCTTCAACTCTTCTGGGAAGGCTGTCCACAAAGTTGCGGAGTGTCTTTATAGGAATTTTCCACCATTTTTCAAAAAGCGCATTGGTGAGATCACACACAGATGTTGGTCGAGAAGGCCTGGCTCTCAGTCTCCGTTCTAATTCATCCCAAAAGTGTTCTATCGGGTTCAGGTCAGGACTCTCTGCAGGCCAGTCAAGTTCATCCACACCGGACTTTGTCATCCATGTCTTTACTCCGCTGACCCCTCTCTGTCAGTTTACATGGCCTACCACTTCGTGGCTGAGTTGCTGTTGTTCCCAAACTCTTTCATTTTCTTATAATAAAGCCGACAGTTGACTTTGGAATATTTAGGAGCGAGGAAATTTCACGACTGGATTTGTTGCACAGGTGGCATCCTATGACAGTTCCACGCTGGAAATCACTGAGCTCCTGAGAGCGGCCCATTCTTTCACAAATGTTTGTAGAAACAGTCTCCATGCCTAAGTGCTTGATTTTATACACCTGTGGCCGGGCCAAGTGGTTAGGACATCTGATTCTGATCATTTGGATGGGTGGCCAAATACTTTTGGCAATATAATGTACATACCAGTACGTTGTGAAATGAGATATTTACATAGAAACATTGTGTAAATGTTTATTTACATACAAACCCCGTTTCCATATGAGTTGGGAAATTATGTTCGATGTAAATATAAACGGAATACAATGATTTGCAAATCCTTTTCAACCCATATTCAATTGAATGCACTACAAAGACAAGATATTTGATGTTCAAACTCATAAACTTTTTTTTTTTTTGCAAATGATAATTAACTTAGATTTTCATGGCTGCAACACGTGCCAAAGTAGTTGGGAAAGGGCATGTTCACCACTGTGTTACATGGCCTTTCCTTTTAACAACACTTAGTAAACGTTTGGGAACTGAGGAGACACATTTTTTAAGCTTCTCAGGTGGAATTGTTTCCCATTCTTGCTTGATGTACAGCTTAAGTTGTTCAACAGTTCGGGGGTGTCCGTTGTGGTATTTTAGGCTTCATAATGCGCCACACATTTTCAATGGGAGACAGGTCTGGACTACAAGCAGGCCAGTCTAGTACCCGCACTCTCTTACTATGAAGCCACGTTGATGTAACAAGTGAAGTCACGTGATCCCTCATCACATGGCCTGGTCTTAGATGGCCGCTTTTATAGCAACACATCGGCGTCACGATTTAGGTGATCCGTTTGTTATCGCTGGCCTTTTTTGGTTGCATAATTTTTACAAACATTTCAACAATGCAAATGAATGGAAAAGGTTACGCTGATACATCAGCATCAGATCACTTTGACTCAGCAGATTTGGCTTTGTTCTTTTTTTTTTTAATGACAGGCAACATCCATCCATTTTCTACCGCTTGTCCCGTTCGGGGTCGCGGGGGGTGCTGGAGCCTATCTCAGCTGCATTCGGGCGGAAGGCGGGGCAACAGTGCAAGAAAAAAAAGGCTCCACAATACAGAGTTAACTGTTAACTATTCCTGCGATACATCTAGAACATTCAAACCCTTTATTCATGGAATCGAAAATACTGAAATTCCACGACATAGTGAACTTGCAAACAGCTAAAATGATGCACAAAGCAAACTACAATCTGCTACCCAAAAATGTACAACAATTCTAACTGTCGTTATTTCCTTACACATGCTCTGAACTTCCTGAAGGTTTCGATGGCGGGTCATATGGGCCTCAGGTGGAACGAGGGCTCGTTCAACGCCGCTCGCAGCTTTAAATATTTTGACTTTTTGTGGTTTACTTGTTACTAATGTATATCTGTTAGTGTTGTACCGATACCAATATTTTGGTACCGGTACCAACATTATTTAGATACTTTTCGGTACTTTTCTCAATAAAAGGGGACCATAAAAAATGGCATTATTGGCTTTATTTTAACAAAAAGTATTACGGTACATTAAACACATTATTATTGCAATGTTGTCCTTAAATAAAATAGTGAACATAATAGACAACTTGTCTTTTAGAAATAAGTAAGCAATCAAAGGCGTGTAATTAATCTGCTGACATATGCAGTAACATATTTTGTCATTTATCATTCTATTATTTTGTCAACAATATGAGGGACAAGTGGTAAAAAATGAATTATTAATCTACTTGTTCATTTACTGTTAACATCTGCTTACTTTCTCTTTTAACGTGTTCTATCTACACTTCTGTTAAAATTTAATAATCCCTTATCCTTCTGTTGTTTGATGCTTTACATTAGTTTTGGATGATACCACACATTTGGGTATCAATCCGATACCACGAAGTTACAGGATCATACATTGGTCATATTCAAAGTCCTCATGTGTCCAGGGACATATTTCCTGAGTTTATAAACATAATATAGGTTTAAAGAAACGAAAGAAGATGTTGTGATGCCAAAAAATATTGTGGCAGACCGGCACTTTTTAGAAGCGGTATAGTCCTGAATAAGATTCTTTAGTATCGCGGTACTTTACTAATACTGGTAAACCGTACAACCTATCAGTTTTTTTTTAACTACATTTGAATTTAAGTTTTGGTAGTACGATAAGCACCAATCTTTGCAAATGAATGAATACTCTTTTAATTAAATGTGATTACAATATCAATCAAAAATAATTGTGATTATTATGCCCTACTGTACCTTGAATATCACATTTCTAATTGAGCCGGCACACGTTTTAGCTCTACACGTCTTGTGAAAACTGTGGGCATCTTGATAAGGCTGACCTACATTTAAAAACTGTACTATGACTCATCAACACGATGGGCCTGACCTACTAAGATCCAAATACCTTGCACTAAACAGCGTGGTGTGATATCTCTAAAATGGCATGTTGTTGCGCTTGTAGCGTGAAAGCAAGACAACCTGAAGTATCGTTTGACACACAAAAACGTGTGCTCCGTTTATTCCTCCAGAACTAGAATTAATGAACGCTTATGTCACATACCCTCGAAAAATGGCGGGGACAACAAACCCCCACCTTTGGGAGAATCTCCTGACGGCCACTTATAGGGGCCGCACTGAATTACTCACTCTTAATTGCATATATGAATGTAAACAAGAACAACACTGTTATGTGCACAATAGAACAATGGCAGTGAATAATGAGGACAAAGTCAAGTAAACAGGTGTGGTGAATTATGTCCTTAAATCAACCGCTACAATGTACTATTTAGATCTGGGCTGATATTTAATAAGTCAATTAACGAATTGAAGTAAAAAAAAAAAAATTGAAAATGATGTCTGTAAGTTTTCCAGCGTTGATAAATCACCAGGTGTGTACTTCAAGAGCATTCACACTTTTCATTGGTTTTAGAAGCTGCGCTGAGATGGTTTGTCATCTCAGAAATATTTCTAAAGTGAGAAATTTACTGTCAAAATTGGATCTGAAAATGATCATTCACACGTTCATTTCGTCTCGCATTGAGTATTGCAATTCTCTCTTCACTCTCTTCAACAAGTCAACGCTAAAGAGACTTCAGACTGTACAAAATGCGGCTGCCAGACTTTAGACCGGTGCACCCAGAACAGCCCATATCACCCCCGTTTTATCCAGTCTTCATTGGCATCCAGTTAAATTCCGCATTGAGTTTAAAATTGTAGTCCTGACATTCCGTGTGTTGCATGGTGGGGCCCCTCAGTACATCACTGACTTGTTATGCCCCTACTCTTCAGGGCGCAGCCTCCGGTCTTCAGGCCAGGGTCTTCTAAAAATCCCCAAAACTTGTTTTAAAACCTGTGGAGACCTGGCATTCCAGGCTGTAGCTCCCAGACTCTGGAACAATTTGCACCAGTTCCCCCGTGATCTTGACTGTGTTGAAACTTTTAAGAAACATGTGAAAACTTCTCTTTTTAGTAAAGCTTTTAGTTGATGCACATTTCAACTATCATTTTTAATCCAGTTTGTATCCTTTTTATGATGTTGCCCATGTTGTCCATCCATCCATCCATTTTCTACCGCTTATTCCCTTCGGGATTGCGGGGGGCGCTGGAGCCTATCTCAGCTACAATCGGGTTGTCTTAAATTGAATTGTTGTTTTACTTCACCTATGTTTTGTACAGCGCTTTGTGATTTTATCTGTGAAAAGCGCTTTATAAATACAATTTACTTACTTACTTACTTACTTATATGGACGGACTAAGTGGCGCTAGCTTAAATGCTAACATGTGAACAACAGACATTGGTGTCTTTACCCCATTATGAAACGTCATTCCCCAATCTAAAATACATTACTGTTAAAACAAATGAGGTACAGTATTCACATTAAACATAAAGGGTGTGCTTTCTTTTGCACAAAGTGATCGATAAACTCGACAGTGTCAAGTTGAAACAGACGGACACAAACTCCATTCAACAGGAAGTGTTGAATCTGACCACACCATCTGACCACAGAACTTTCCTCCAGAAGGTCCTATGTTTGTCCATGTGATGTCAGATGAAACAAAAATTGAGTTGTTTGGCCACAATACCCAGCAATATGTTTAGAGGAGAAAAGGTGAGGCCTTTAATCCCAGGAACACCATCCCTACTGTCAAGCATGGTGGTGGTAGTATTATGCTCTGGGACAGTTTTGCTGCCAATGGAACTGGTGCTTTACAGAGAGTAAATGGAACAATGAAAAAGGAGAATTACCTCCAAATTTTTCAGGACAACTTAAAATCATCAGCCCGGAGGTTGGGTCTTGGGCGTAGTTCAAGGTGTTCCAACAGGACAATGACCCCAAACACACATCAAAAGTGGTAAAGGAATGGCTAAATCAGGCTAGAATTAAGGTTTTAGAATAGCCTTCCCAAAGTCCTGACTTAAACGTGTGGACAATGCTGAAGAAACAAGTCCATGTCAAAAAACCAACAAATTTAGCTGAACTGCACCAATTTTGTCAAGAGGAGTGGTCAAAAATTCAACCAGAAATTTGCCATAAGCTTGTGGATGGCTACCAAAAGTGCCTTATTGCAGTGAAACTTGCCAAGGGACATGTAACCAAATATTAACATTGCTGTATGTATACTTTTGACCCAGCACATTTGCTCACATTTTCAGTAGACCCATAATAAATTCATAAAAGAACCAAACTTCATGAATGTTTTTTGTGACCAACATGTATGTGCTCCAATCACTCTATCACAAAAAAATAAGAGTTGTAGAAATTATCGGAAACTCAAAACAGCCATGACATTATGTTCTTTACACGTGTATGTAACCCAGTGACGTGCAGTCAGTGGAGGCAGGTGAGGTGGGGCCTCACGTGCCATCATGGAAAGAAAAAAATGTAAAAAGAAAAAAAATTAATTAAATTGTTATACAGGTATGTATCCAGTGATTATACTATAAAGTTATTTAACTTCACCAGTTTTAGATTATTTTTATTCAAAATCGCTGAATTTTCACAATTGCAGTTCAAATACTGAGACTTGCTGTGATCAGCAGCCAGTTGAGGCACGTCACTGTGTTGTGCCTCAACATGGATTGCGGACTCGGCTAACTGCTGGCCTGCTGTGCAGTGAGACCGTATTGCTATATGAACTATTTTATACATTTCCATAGTTTAGTTAGCTGAGGTATATAATGTACAGTGTATTTTGTCAACAACTGTATGTGTGTAAGTATTTCTTGTGCTGAGCAATCATAAAACGGCTGCGAAGACGCACTGGCTGAGGCTCGCAGTAATCCCGCCTCCTGGTGGTAGAGAATGCACCCCCGCCGTAGAATGCACCCCCTGACGGGAGTGTTATTTCAACTAAAGCCCACACTTAAACTTTCCACGTGTAAGATTGAATCTATTTAAAAAAGTTATTTAATAAGAAGCCAAAAAGTGTAAAAACAATCATGTTCGTGTTGGAGGAGTTGTGAATAACTGCAGGGCCACAAGATTAGGTACACCTGCAGACTGCAGCACAGATTTCATATTTCATTCATTCACAACTCCTCCAACACGAACATTATTGTTTTTGCACTTTTTGGCTTGTTATTAAATAACTTTTTTAAATAGATTCAATCTTGCACGTGGAAAGTTTAAGTGTGGGCTTTAGTTGATATAACACTCCCGTCAGGGGGTGCATTCTACGGCAGGGGTGCATTAATCCAGCACAACAGAGGCTCATGGACTTCATTTATAAGTAAAGGTAAGACCATAATAACGTTTTTTTTTAATTAAATGTGCTTTTTTGTGTGCTACAGTTTGTATGTGTAAAGTTAAAGTTAAGTTAAAGTACCAATGATTGTCACACACACACTAGGTGTGGTGAAATGTGTCCTCTGCATTTGACCCATCCCTTGATCACCCCCTGGGAGGTGAGGGGAGCAGTGGGCAGCAGCGGCGCTGCGCCCAGGAATAATTGTTTGGTGATTTAACCCCCAATTCCAACCCTTTATGCTGAGTGCCAAGCAGGGAAATCATGGAGGTATTTTTGCGATTTACTGTTTAATTGTTTGCAGGATTACGTCACAAATAACAATTTCCAATCAACTTTTTGAAATACAGTACAGGCCAAAAGTTTGGACACACCTTCTCATTCAATGCCTTTTTTTTTCATTTTTTTTTTCATGACTATTTACATTGTAGATTGTCACTGAAGGCATCAAAACTATGAATGAACACATGTGGAGTTATGTACTTAACAAAAAAAGGTGAAATAACTGAAAACATGTTTTCAGTTATTTCATACATGTTTTCATTACTGCTTTGCTCACTCTTGGTATTCTCTCGATGAGCTTCAAGCACACCTGTGGAGTGAAAACCATTTCAGGTGACTACCTCTTGAAGCTCATCGAGAGAATGCCAAGAGTGTGCAAAGCAGTAATCAGAGTAAAGGGTGGCTATTTTGAAGAGACTAGAATATAAAACAAGTTTTCAGTTATTTCACCTTTTTTTCATAGTTTTGATGCCTTCAGTGACAATCTACAATGTAAATAGTCATGAAAATAAAGAAAACACATTGAATGAGAAGGTGTGTCCAAACTTTTGGCCTGTACTGTACCTTTCAGCAAAGTAACTACTTTAAATGATAAATGGGTTATACTTGTGTAGCACTTTTCTACCTTCAAGGTACTCAAAGCGCTTTGACAGTATTTCCACATTCACCCACTGATGGCGGGAGCTGCCATGCAAGGCACTAACCAGCAGCCATCAGGAGCAAGGGTGAAGTGTCTTGCCCAAGGACACAACGGACGTGACTAGGATGGTAGAAGGTGGGGATTGAACCCCAGTAACCAGCAACCCTCCGATTGCTGGCATGGCCACTCTACCAACTTCGCCACGCCGCCCCGTAATACAGGTAGGAATGTTAATGTTATGAATTGTTAGGTTAATCACTTGGCAAAGGATCTGAGAGGTGATAATTGTGATTGTCTTTAACTTCTTCTGCTTTTGTTTGACTTCTTTCATGATCTAAAAAGGCCAATGAGCATGTTTTCTGTTCTACTAATCATAGCAAATTTCCAATGCATCACTACTCAATAGTGCGCAAAAATAAACTGTGTATATCCATTTATACTGTAGCCAGCTGCCGGTGTTAATGTGTATGTTAGTGTGTCAGAATGTTCATTTTTTCCATGGACTGTGAACACACCGTGTCGGCGGAGAATGAGGAAGTGTTGTTGTGTGTCTGGGAGTGAAACATGGAGGAATTACCTTTTGGAATTGGCCCCGTTGTTTGCATAACATGTATTTTATTTTATTTTTTTCGTCGAAAGCTTACACAAATATAGTCCTTGCAAAACAAGCTGGCTATCAACTTGTACTCACTGATATTAACAAATTTTTTTTAGAACACATTAGACTTGCAATAAAGAAATGAGGTCACAATTCAAGTTTGCAGGAACATGGTGATTGTTTGCATTATTCCACATCGTCATGTCACGTAACCCCTCATCACATGGCCTGGTCTTGGATGGCCGCTTTTACATCAACACATCGGCTTCAGGTGATCTGTTTGTTATCGCTGGCCTTTTTCGGTTGCATAATTTTTACAAACATTTCAACAATGCAAATGAATGGAAAAGGTTACGCTGATACATCAGCATCAGATCACTTTGACTCAATGACAGGCAACAGTGCAAGAAAAAAAAGGCTCCACAATACAGTTAACTGTGTCCGTCCGGACCCAGCACGAATTATAGTAAAACAACAAAAAAAAAAAATGTTTTTTTTTTTTATATAATTATAATTATTATAAAAAAGTATAATAATTGTATTTTTCTTTGAATTATCGCTAGCGCAAGTCAACGTTCTTTGTTGTTTTAGTCAAATATCTCCACGTTTGTTTACACTTCTCCGTGTCTCACTCACTCCGTCTCTCTCTCTCTGAGAGAGAGAACGCCACTCTGATTGGCTGCGGAATCAGCCAATCAGAGTATGGGTTGTCATCTCTATCACAACGACGCGCTGATAGGCTGTTACCACCTGGGTGATACAGCGCTCATGCCACATGCATGGAACCTTTCGCTGCAGGCATACAGTTGTCTCGTATCGCTACTTCGCTAACTGTTCACTCGTCAGTCACTGAATGTGAATCAAATCACAATGGCATGCTCCAAGTTGGCTCAGGCTGGTAGAAGAAAGGTGGACAGGGAAAACCGACGTTTCAAGGAAGAATGGACAGAGCAATATGTTTTCATCCTACCTACTGCAAGTACCAAACCAATGTGTCTAATATGCAACAGTACTGTTGCTCTGGTGAAAAGTGAAAATCTGAAACGTCACTATCTGAAAGAGCACCGCGAATTTGAAGAGACATTTCCTCATGATTCGGAGCTAAGAAAAAAAGAAATCACGAGGCTGAAAAAGTCATATGAAACATCAAGCAAGATTTTTGTTAAATCTATGACACAACAACAAATAGCAACAGAGTGCTCACTCAGAGTGGCATGGGTTTTGGGTAAACACAAGAAGCCATTCTCTGGTGCAGAAATAATTAAATAATGCTTGACTGCAGTGATGGGTACCTTGTTAGAAGCCAAAGAAAAGGAGGAAATGACAGCTAAAATAAACCAAATCCCACTCTCTGATGCCACAGCTACCAGACGTACTGAAATATTTATTTTATTTCAGTTCTTATTTAATTTTGTTTCAAAGAAAATCTTTAATGTATTTTATTGGATATTTATTTTATTTTTGTTCATTTTAAGAAAATGTTAAACTACTACCTACCTCCTGCCAGGGTCGCCGCTAGGGATTTTGGGCCCCATGAAAAGAATCTTTACAGGGCCCCCTGTATTATAATTTCATCATCACTAGGGGCCTCTCTGGGCCCCCCTCCATCATGGGCCCCTAGAATCCGTCTCCTTTACCCCCCCTTTTCAGCGCCCCTGCCTCCTGCTACTATATAAGTTTGACCGATAATAAACGGACCCAGCCTGTTTCAAAATAACATTTGTGGACCTTCAATATTTGTACTTGAGGACCCCTGCAGTAGAGTTTTAACTTGCACTTACAGATGTAACGACAAACTGTAGTTACTGACAGT
The DNA here is from genome assembly GCF_033978785.1 of Entelurus aequoreus. Taxonomy (NCBI): domain Eukaryota; kingdom Metazoa; phylum Chordata; class Actinopteri; order Syngnathiformes; family Syngnathidae; genus Entelurus; species Entelurus aequoreus. Next base: position 46,810,556 of record NC_084736.1, read on the forward strand.
GGTTTTCTGAAGTGTTCCTGAGCCCATGTGGTGATATCCTTTACACTCTTATGTCACTTTTTGATACAGTACCGCTTGAGGGATCAAGGTCACGGCCATTCAGTGTCATGTGCAGTGATTTTCCCAGATTCTCTGAAACTTTTGATGAGATTACAGACCGTAGATGGTGTAATCCCTAAATTCCTTGCAATATCTCGTTGAGAAATGTTGTTCTTAAACTGTTCGACAATTTGCTCACACATTTGTTCACAAAGTGGTGACCCTCGCCCCATCCTTGTTTGTGAATGACTGAGCTCTTCATGGAAGCTGCTTTTATACCCAATCATGGCACCCACCTTTTCCCAATTAGCCAGTTCACCTGTGGGATGTTCCAAATAAGTGTTTGATGAGCATTCCTCAACTTTCTCAATCTTTTTTGCCACTTGTGCCAGCTTTTTGAAACATGTTGCAGACATCAAATTCCAAATGAGCTAATATTTGAAAAAAATAACGTTTTACAGTTCGAACGTTAAATATCTTGTCTTTGCAGTCTATTCAATTGAATATAGGTTGAAAAGGATTTGCCAATCATTGTATTCTGTTTTTATTTACGAGTTACACAACGTGCCAACTTCACTGGTTTTGCGGTTTGCAATAAATATAATTAGTTTGAGGCTCTTATTATCAATCAATCAATCAATCAATGTTTATTTATATAGCCCTAAATCACAAGTGTCTCAAAGGGCTGTTATGAGGTCTGTTACTCTGGTACCGCTACACTTGGCTGTGATCTATCCCCTTCATGGGCCTTATTCAGACTTTATCAGCAAATTTCCCGAGGTTGTTGCTGACCAAGTGACACATGCAGATAGTATAGTTATCACGGACCATTTTAATATTCACATTCTGGGTGTGGCACTCCAGACTATAATCGACAGTTGTTCTTACTGATATAACACGTGGGCTCTGTACCGAGGATGTCGTTGTGGCTTGTACAGCCCTTTGAGACACTTGTGATTTAGGGCTATATAAATAAACATTGATTGATTGATTGATTGATGAAGACGTGCATCGCAACGGTAATACGATAGACTTTGTCCCCGTCCCGGGTGTTATTGCATCTAACGTATTGGTACTCCCGTATAGACCAAAGCAATGTCTAATCGCTACCTCAAAAAATTGGAATTCCTCACACATTGTCAATGTTCTGAATATAACCGATGCTTTAGCAGCCGTAATATAATATTGCTGCTACAACAATGACTCTCTCTGGCCGACTGCTCTCAGTAATGGCCACGTTCCCCAATTATCTGGCTCAATCTGTAGCCTCACTGACGACTTTAAAGGCCTACTGAAAACCACTACTACCGACCACGCAGTCTGATAGTTTATATATCAATGATGAAATCTTAACATTGCAACACATGCCAATATGGCCGGGTTAACTTATAAAGTGCAATTTTAAATTTCCTGCTAAACTTCCGGTTGAAAACGTCTTTGTATGATGACGTATGCACGTGACGTCAATCGTTGAAACGGAAGTATTCGGACCCATTGGATCCAATACAAAAAGCTCTGTTTTCATCTCAAAATTCCACAGTATTCTGGACATTTGTGTTGGTGAATTTTTTGCAATTTGTTTAATGAACAATGAAGACTGCAAAGAAGAAAGCTGTAGGTGGGATCGGTGTATTACCTGAGGACTACAGCAACACAACCAGGAGGACTTTGAGATGGATAGCAGACGCGCTAGCCGCCGACCTCACCTTGACTTCCTCCATCTCCGGGCCGCCGACCGCATCTATGATCGTCGCTCCGTTGATCGCTGGAACGCAGGTGAGCACGGGTGTTGATGAGCAGATGAGGGCTGGCGTAGGTGGAGAGATAATGTTTTTAGCATAGCTCAGTGAGGTCCCGTTGCTAAGTTAGCTGGAAAGCATTAACCGTGTATTTACAGGTCCATGGTTTAATAGTATTGTTGAATGAATGCCATGATCCGTTACCCGGGTCATGGCATTCATTCATATGTCATTCTATTGTAAATATGGTAAATTCTGAGAGAGTTGTGTGATCTGAGAGGTATCTTAATGATTGCAATGGTTTGTTGTGTAACTTGGCCTGTGTTGTATTGTTTTGTGTTAACTTTAAATGTATTTGGTCTCCCTAGAAAACGAGATGCTGCATCTCACGGGGTTTTCCATTTATAAATTCAAATTCAAATGATATAAACCACAGGGTTCAAAGATTGGGAAAAAAATACAGCAGTTATTGTGCACTAATCACTTTATTTTGTTAGAAAAACATGTTTGTAGCATTCAATGCCACATATTTTAATACAACATCTGGTTTACAACAATACTAGATGAGTTCATAAAACTGTTAACTTGAGTTACTAACAATAAAGCATTTTCAGTTCTATGATATTTTGTCAAAGGATGGGGGATCTGAGGCCATTAATGTTGATGGAGACAACAAAATATTAACACCCCTGTAATATACAGGCAAAATATTCATTTCAAACACAATTTGTGAGACGTTCTTCAGGTAGTTGTGTCCCTTTGCTCGCTCTTTGCTTGGCCAGCATCCACTTGTGACGTCCGGCCTTCTTCCATGTTTTCAAGCGCGAGCCTCAGCCGCTCTTTCTCGTCGAGAATCTGCTCCTCTTGGTTTTTCCTTTCCTCCTCGAGCTTCTCCGCCTTCTCTTTTTTCTTCATTTTCCAGAAGAAGCCGAGATTTTTCTCGGGGTAGGCAACCTTGGCCAGCGGCAGCTTGAAGATCTTGTTGCACTCCGTGGTGATGAGGAGGAACGTGAGTGCGGAGAGACAGAAGGGCCAGGTGCAGGCGGGCAGACCAAACTAGGAACACAAATAGGAGCCTTAGCACCTCTTTGTTGTCAGCGGGGTTACAGTAACAAAATATGCTTCGTAAAATGTACCGCAGACATGATGTTGGCGATGGCGGAGCCCAGGTATGCACAGAAGAACCCTGCAGGGCAGCAGGAGAGTGATTTGTACTTAAATTCATAACATTTGCATGTGTCAAAAGAAAATGCTTACTCACCACAGGTAATAGCAAGCAAGTGCACCTGCCACGTGAGAGCATAGAACATTCCGCCGATGGCGATGCACGCCAGCACGCAGTTGTATCCCCACAGGCCAAAATAAATGTCGCTGAATGGAGCCGCCAAAGCCAGTCCTGCACAACGAATATGCAAATCGGGACAACTTAGTCACAACTGGTTGTATGAATTATTAATTATTGTCTCAGCATGACCCTGAGGTCTTCAGACCAGCTCCTGCTTGCTGTCCTAAAAAGTAGGCAAGAGGAGATAGAGCCTTTTCAGTGGCAGGGCCCAGACTGTGGAACAACCTTCCACTATCTCTTACAGGGGTGTCAAACTCATTTTAGATCGGGGGCCGCATGGAGAAAAATCTACTCCCAAGTGGGCCGGGCTGGTAAAATCACAGCACGATAACTTAAAAATAAAGACAACTTCAGATTGTTTTCTTTGTTTAAAAATAGAACAAGCACATTCTGCAAATGTACAAATTATAATGGTTTTTTTTACACTTACATGTTGCGGTTAATAATATTCTATCTTTATTTGTCTTTATTTATACTTTCTGAATAAATAATGTGATAATGTTCATCAGCCAGCTCCTTGGTGTTAATTTTCAATCTATGAAGATAAAAAAATAATATCAAAATCAAATTACAGGATGTTATTTATGTAATTTGCTCATTTTCCTCAACTGATGTACTAAATTCATGTTGTTAATTTTTTTCACATATGTATCATCATCTACAAAGATACAAATAATTGCTATTGTGTTATCTAGTGGACACATTTAGAACAGCAGTTTCTTTCATTCAAAAATGTTGGCTCATTTTTATTCTTAGCAAACTCAAACCCTGCGGGCCGGATAAAACCTGTTTGTGGGCCTGATCCAACCCGCGGGCCGTACGTTTGACACCCCTGATCTATTAGGTCCTCCCAGTCTCTGAGCCAATTTAAATTTAGGCTAAAAACATATTTTTACTCCCTGGCATTCAAATCCAGTTAGACAGGATATCTTGGTTGTTTTTATTTCTTGTTTTATCCTTTTTTATTCATTTATTACATTTTCGTATTTTAGGTGATATATTCTGCACTTCTTTCAAGGTATATTTTACTACTGTATTTTATTCATCCTTCCGTGTTGCAATGTAAATGTGACACCATGTGCCCCTTTTCTTATGTCTGTACAGCACTTTGGCCAACTGGGGTTGTTTTTAAATGTGCTATATAAATAAATAAACTGAACGGAACTGAACTGAACAAATGTTCTACTGACGCAATTCTTCTCAAATACTAGGGGGCATGGTGCAATATGACTACCAAACGTGCTCATTGTAGCCATTAATCCTGACTTCCTCGTTTTGATTTGAAAAAGAATCAGCACAAATTGTTTTATTTTGTAGGTTAAAGTGTTTTTATATGTTGTGCTTATTGTTGCTGATCAAATCGAATTTACTAATATTCATTGAGTTTCAGTTTATTTTTTAAAAGTTTTAAATGGTTCAACTTGGTCAAAACACTTTTATAATTTAAAAAATCATACTTTTTTATTTTTTATTTTGGGAAATTGATGCACTTTACACTGTTTTTTATCCCACTATTTTAAGTATTGTATTTATTGAACATCAAACGTTTTACTATCCCTTTTTTTGTATTTGTATTTTTTTATTATTAATCAGTCCAACAAAATAATACAATAATAATACAATTCCAATTCCAAAACCAAACCCGGCCCAGCAACATTCAGAATAGCAATCAACAGAGCAATTGAGAGGACACACAAACATGACACAAAACAATCCAAAAGTAGTCAAACAAAAAATAATAATATCAACAAATCCCTCATTTACATTATCATCACAGCCCTTTATAAAAAATAAAATAAAAACATTTAAAAAAATACAATAGTGTCACAGTGGCTTACACTTGCATCGCATCTCTTAGCTTGACAACACATTGTGCCCAATATTTTCCACAAATATAAAATAAGTCATATTTTAGGTTAATTTAATAGTTAGTTAGTTACTTAGTTACTTGGCACTTTAATTAAATTTCTGGGTTTGTGCAATAGTTTAAATGATTATCCGGTGCTGTTATTTTAAGGTTTGGTTTTATTCTGCAGTGTGTGTTTTTATTCTATGTAAGTCTTTCATACTAGTACTGGTTTTAATTCAGAGCTGCTGTTAAAAATGATTGCCTTTAACTAAGAAGTGCCTTGTGACTAAGTTATGTTTGATGTTTAATTAATACAACAATTAAAATAGTGGGATACAAAACAGTGACAAGTTAAAATGGTGCACAGTAAAACAATCCTTGGCCAGTGTCTGTTGTTCATCGACCTCTCCCCTAGTCCACCACAACATGCTTTAATTTGCATCAAAGATAGCTGGATGTGAGTCGAAGCTCAGAAGTTTTGGTGTCCCACGCGCTCCACTCACGCCGCAATTTAAACCGGAAGCTGCCTGAGAGAGTTTGCGCCCTCACGATTCACCTGTTATCAGCGCAGCTGACCCTGAACCCTGACTGGCAGGATCCTGAAGCCCTTTCTATCACATTAATAAAGTTATTCTTTGTTGTACTGTAAGTTGATCTGTATTTGTTTATTTTTTCTTTAATGTTAATAAAGATTCAATGTTATACAGACGTGTACTTATAACAATTTTATAGTCAAGTGATACTATGTATAGTGGGTGCGCCCAATGGGCCGAAAAATACGGTATGAGGATTTATTTCATGCCGATTTACGAGAGCCAAAAAAAGCTCAACCTGACATCAGGCTAACAACGGCAGTGCTGTGCTGGCTGAATTAAAATCAGCCCGCCCACAATGGATGTGCTGCTGGGCACAAAATGGCTGCGCTGCCAGACATACAATGGATGGATGAAACGTTCGTACACTGAGACAAGGTTCGTACGGATAAACATAATTGTGGTTTGTAAATGATAAATGGGTTATACTTGTATAGCGCTTTTCTACCTTCAAGGTACTCAAATCGCTTTGACAGTATTTCCACATTCACCCATTCACACACACATTCACACACTGATGGCGGGAGCTGCCATGCAAGGTGCTAACCAGCAGACATCAGGAGCAAGGGGGAAGTGTCTTGCCCAAGGACACAACGGACGTGACTAGGATGGTAGAAGGTGTGGATTGAACCCCAGTAACCAGCAACCCTCCGATTGCTGGCACGGCCACTCTACCAACTTCGCCATGCCGTCCCTAACTGGAAAATGTTGCACAATGAGGAAACATTAAGAAGACCTAACCCACCTGAAACCATGCCGATGGTAGAACCTAGCACAGCGTGAGCGCATGTTATGGGGGAAGAGATGAAGAGCGAGATGATGAAGAGGCCTCCTGTCCAGGGGTTGTCGCAGCCGTAGACCTGGCCTATTCCCACAGGCACGGACATGAAGAGCTGAGGACACGTCCCGGAAAAGGTTCACAAGAGCAGCTCGCCCTACCACACAACCACAAGACCGTACACCATTTCAAAATGAACACCAACCTTCGCCACGTCAATGTCCGTCCAGGTGATGTTGGGCAGCTCAGAGCGGGGTTGGATGAGGACTTGGGGGAAGTGGTGGTTGTAGTGACCCGTGGCCACCATGTGGAGGCACACTAAGATGTTGAAGGGAAGCGTGAACACGGGGAGATCCCAGCGACTGTTAATGGATGCCAAGGCACTGGACAGAATGGGGCTAAAAGACAAAAAATGCAAATGTACTATAGTCAATACACATCTGGATACACCTGGGCTTTACATCTATAGCAGGGGTGCTCACACTTTTTCTGCAGGCGAGCTTATTTTCAATTGATCAAGTCGCGGGGATCTACCTCATTCATATATATAATTTATATTTACTTATTTATGAAATATGTTTTTGTTAGCAAGTTAAAGGTGTTTAATGATAATGCAAGCATGTTTATCAAATATAGTTAATATTGTTAATAAATTAAAGGTGTTTAATGATAATACAAGAATGTTTAATACATACAGTTAATATTGTTAACAAGTTAAAGGTGTTTAAAGATAATAAAAGCATGTTTAACACATATAGTTAATATTGTTAATAAATTAAAGGTGTTTAATGATGATACAAGAATGTTTAATACATATAGTTAATATTGTTAACAAGTTAAAGATGTTTAAAGATAATACAAGCATGTTTAACACATATAGTTAATATTGTTAACAAGTTAAAGATGTTTAAAGATAATACAAGCATGTTTAACACAAAGTTAATATTGTTAACAAGTTAAAGGTGTTTAATGATAATACAAGCATGTTTAACACATATAGTTAATATTGTTAATAGGTTAAAGGTGTTTAAAGATAATACAAGCATGTTTAACACATATAGTTAATATTGTTAACAAGTTGAAGGTGTTTAAAGATAATGCAAGCATGTTTAACACATATAGTTAATATTGTTAACAAGTTAAAGGTGTTTAAAGATAATGCAAGCATGTTTAACACATATAGTTAATATTGTTAACAAGTTAAAGGTGTTTTAAGATAATACAAGCATGTTTAACACATATAGATTCCCTTCTTTCATGAAGACAAGAATATAAGTTGGTGTAATACCTGATTCTGATGACTTGCATTGATAGGAATCAAACAGTGGTGCTGATAACGTCCGCATTTTCAAATGGAGGAGAAAAAAAGTCCTCCTTTCTGTCCAACACCACATGAAAGTGGTTGGTTTTTGGCATCTTATTTGTCCAGCTTCCGTACTCCTTTGTATACACTTTACAAGAAATACATTGGCGTCAAACTCCGTAGCTTGCTAGCTTGTGCACGCCAGCTTTCTGAGACTCTTATTTTTTTAGCGCAGGCAGGATGAAGCAGAGGTTTTATTGTGCAACTGTGCAGTCGGTCTTTGGAGTTTTGACGACAGGTACGGCGCCAGAGTCTGTTGAAATAAAAAATGTTTCTCGCCTTCCTGTCGGTAATTTTTTCTTAATAATGAGCTGGCAGCAGCCAGCGTCATCTCAGAAGACCCTCGGGTGCCGTGAATGTCAATCAAGTGACGAAAGTGACGTCATAGTGAAGATTTATGATCGCTAATTTTTAGGACTATTTTTTTAATGCCTGGCTGGCGATCGACTGACACACCCTCCGCGATCGACCGGTAGCTCGCGATCGACGTAATGAGAATCCCTGATCTATAGCTTCTATACTCTTCTGGAAAGAAGTCTAGACTTCCTTATTTTGGTTAAAAAAAAAAAAAGTCAGTACAAATTATTTTATTTTTATTTTGTAGGTCAAAAAAGTTACTATTTGTTGTAAGTTGATGTATATTTCTTATTTTGTTGTTTTCTTTAATGTTAATAAGTAGAGATGTCCGATAATATCGGCCGGCCGATATTATCGGCCGATAAATGCTTTAAAATGTAATATCGGAAATTATCGGTATCGGTTTTTTATTATCTGTATCATTTTTAAAAAAAAAATTTTTTAATTTTTATTTTTTTTATTAAATCAACATAAAAAACACAAGATACACTTACAATTAGTGCACCAACCCAAAAAACCTCCCTCCCCCATTTACACTCATTCACACAAAAGGGTTGTTTCCTTCTGTTATTAATATTGTGGTTCCTACATTATATATCAATATATATCAATACAGTCTGCAAGGGATACAGTCCGTAGGCACACATGATTGTGCGTGCTGCTGGTCCACTAATAGTACTAACATTTAACAGTTAATTTTACTAATTTTCATTAATTACTAGTTTCTATGTAACTGATTTTATATTGTTTTACTTTCTTTTTTATTCAACAAAATGTTTTTAATTTATTTATCTTATTTTATTTATTAATTAAAAAAAAAAGGACCTTATCTTCACCATACCTGGTTGTCCAAATTAGGCATAATAATGTGTTAATTGCACAACTGTATATATCAGTATCGGTATCGGTTGATATCGGTATCGGTAATTAAAGAGTTGGACAATATCGGAATATCGGATATCGGCAAAAAGCCATTATCGGACATCCCTATTAATAAGTATATAATCTTATGCAGCGGTGTACTTAAAACGATTTTAAAGACAAATTAGAGAGTCGCGGCAGATAAGGGGGGCGTGCAAAATGTTTTCTTTTTACTATGGAATGCGTGATTATTCATGAAAAAAAAAATTGCATTCATCACATTTTAGGATAAATCTTTGTTTATAGTGCTTGAAATTGCATACCTTTTAAATTTTAATAGTATCCAATATTGCAACAAATATTACAGTATATTATCATACTTTCCAAACATGTTTTTGTCTAAATAAAAATAGAGAAAAATACTTAACTTTACAGCAAACTACCCATCAAATTCATAAAAATTACAATACATTTTACATTGTTCGTTACAGCATATAAATTGTGTAAATTGTGTAAATAAATATAAATATAAATTGTGTAATTTGGAAAAAACTACTATTGTTTTTTGCGTTAAAATTATGTTGCCAGTTTTTGACTGTAAAATATACGGTTGTTGTTTTTAATGGTGTATTACTGTAAATGGAAAGACTGTACATTTGTTTTTACAGGAGAAAAACCGGCAGCTAAGTTGCCAGAATAAAAAAATAACTTGTAGTGCTTTTCCATTCACAATATAATATTGTAAAAACCAATGTCGATTTAACACAAACATTCTGGCACCGAAGCTACCAAAAAAACCCCAGTGGTACTGATTTTACCGTAAAATGTTTTTAAAAATTTAAAAACACTATATTTTACAGTAACATCTTCTAAATGTAAAATGTTTACTGTAAAATCGACAGTTTACTTAAAAGAATTCATATAATTAATAATGAAAACCAGAGGCAAATTCATACATAATTTGCTGTTACAAGCGGCCATCTGATGGCAGCCATAACTGCGGCGTGGCCCTCAATGAAAACGAGTTTGACATCCCCGGGGTGGTGTCAAAACTCTTCCCTTTCAGTGTTTTTCTCTCCCTTACCACATCATGGACATGAAGACGTTGGGCAGCAGGAGCCACCAGTACCAGTTTCCTGCATTGGAGAAGACAGCCATCAACAAGCCCACCAAGATTCCATTGTATCCATACAGTCCTGCAGCTATGGCACCCCTACAGGAATGTATAACGCATGATTATTAGGTAAAGATGTACAGTTACTTAAAAGTGTTCATCTTAGGAGAGAACATTTACGCTCCAACCTGCTCTGTCGCAGAATGAGGGCCGAGACGGTGGCGAAGAGAGTCCCCACAAAGCCGTTGAGTGCCCACCAGTAGTTCTGCAGTATGAGGCCGGCGAAAATAATGAGGCCACTCAGGGGATTGTTGACAAACATAACCTGGGCAGCTCCGCGCAGAACCCAATCCAGTAATTGGAGCAAGAAAAACTGTTCTGAGAAGACAATAAAGAAGGAAAAAAAATTATTTTACAGTATCAACGTTTTGAAAGGAACTGGCCCCAGCAAACTGTACATAAAACGTTTACCACAAGGACTTAAATTAGGTGGTAAAACAAATGAATGTTCAAATTGTATCTACGTAGCACATTTAAAGCAAAGTGGTATACGAAAGTACAATTTATGACATGAATGCATGACTAAAATTGTTACGGCTCAAGCTCCTGCCGCCACACAGCCTGCTCCTCTGAGCGCGCCTCTGGACACGCCCACGGGAGTTCCTCTCCTGCTCCTCACACAATCAGCAATAAACACACCTGCCGCTGATGAGAGCTCCACGCCCTTCATAAGCCAGCGGACCCTGCGTTCCAGTGCCAGAACGTAGCTACTTGCTCACCTGCTCAGTGGTCTAGTGGTTAGAGTGTCCGCCCTGAGATCGGTAGGTCGTGAGTTCAAATCAATCAATCAATATTTATTTATATAGCCCTAAATCACAAGTATCTCAAAGGGCTGCAGAAGCCCAACGACATATTTGGTACAGAGCCCACATAAGGGCAAGGAAAAACTCACCCCAGTGGGACGTCGATGTGAATGACTATGAGAAACCTTGGAGAGGACCGCATATGTTGGTAACCCCCCCCCCCCCCTCTAGGGGAGACCGAAAGCAATGGATGTCGAGTGGGTCTGACATAATATTGTAAAAGTCCAGTCCATAGTGGATCCAACATATCAGCGAAAGTCCAGTCCATAGTGGGGCCAGCAGGACACAACCCCGGCAGAGTCATACCAAAGACTATAAAAATGGGACCCATTACCTCCCTGCTTGGCACTCAGCATCAATGGTTGGAATTGGGGGTTAAATCACCAAAAATTATACCCGGGCACAGCTGCTGCCCACTGCTCCCCTCACCTCCCAGGGGGTGAACAAGGGTGATGGGTCAAATGCAGAGAAGAAATTTCACCACACCTAGTGTGTGTGTGACAATCATTGGTACTTTAACTTTAACTTTAACTTACTTGTCTCATACAGTAAGCCCTACACGTCTTTAGCTCTCCTCGCCTATGTGCTTCATTGCTCTCTGTGTTTCCCCTCCGGGCTCATCGTCTTGTGTCCTCTGTCGTCACCCTCCCTCCTGTCTTCTTGCTGCCTTCCGGGATCTCGACCTCTTGCCTGGACACGGACTCTGACGCCTCGCTCCTGCCCTTGCTTGCCCACGGACCTCCGAACCTGCCTTGCTCCTTCTGGACTTCCGCACCTTCCTCAACACGCACTTTCAACACCTCCCGGTAACACTCGACATATAATCGCTTCACATAGTCACACCACACGTATTTGGATTACTTGCACACGTCATTCTATTATTTTCATAAACACGCCTAAGGCTAAGCGACGTCCCTGTCTCAGTGCCGTCTCCTTCTCCACCGCACGTAACAAAAATAAAGAAAATGACAAAATAACCTTAGGGAAAACAATTAGGCTTAAAACATTTGTATGTATGTACAACACTTAAAACCTTTACCATATCAGTATGTGGAATTAAATTATGGAATGGACCAAGCAAAGAAGTCAACGTACTAATATGATCCAGTTTGTGTTTATTAAAGGGGTCATGTTATGTTTTTTTTTTGTACGTTTAAAACACTTCCCTGTGGTCTACATAACAAGTAATGACGGTTCTTTAGTCAAAATGTTGCATTATGTTTTACAGACCATCTTCAAATTGCTTTTTGACCGCCTTTTCCGAACGCGCCGTTTTGTGGGCGGTCTTCTTTACAGAAGCCGTCCCCCAGGCCGAGCCCCCTTCGACTGCGTCTCCACCCCGTCAGTCATGTTGTTGTTTTTAGCACTTCCATATGTAGTCTACAGACAGATTTAAGTTAAAACTATACGCTACTTTGTAGTAGAAATGGCAACAGCCATGTGCATGTACGAGTCAGTCTGCCCCACGACAAGAGGACAGAGTAAATTGTATATTGTAGCGTCCCGGAAGAGTTAGTGCTGCAAGGGGTTCTGGGTATGTGTTCTGTTGTGTTTATGTTGTGTTACGGTGCGGATGTTCTCCCGAAATGTGTTTGTCATTCTTGTTTGGTGTGGGTTCACATCGTTAAAGTTGTTTATACGGCCACCCTCAGTGTGACCTGTATGGCTGTTGACCAAGTATGATTGCATTCACTTGTGTGTGTCAAAAGCCGTAGATATTATGTGATTGGGCCGGCACGCAAAGGCAATGCCTTTAAGGCATGCCTCCAATATTGTTGTCTGGGAGAAATTCGTGAGAATGGTTGCCCCGGGAGATTTTCGGGAGGGACACTGAAATTCGGGAGTCGCCTGGGAAAATCGGCAAGTATGACTGGGAGATGCAGCTGCTCTGTACTTCTCCCTACGTCTGTGTACCACTCCGTACAGCGGCGTTTTAAAAAGTCATAGATTTTACTTTTTGAAACCGACACCGATAATTTCCGATATTACATTTTAAAGCATTTATCGACCGATAATATCCGCAGTCCGATATTATCGGACATCTCTAGTTGTTTACTGTGTAAACCAAAAAATTATAACTGCTCTCTTCTTCTATCATCTAATAAATTTAGGAACACACATTAAGGTGAGTTGAGTTCATGAAAAATGTTACTGCACATAACCATTACCAACTGTTACCAAACAACACACAAGTCATTGTTTTTTTGTTTGTTTGTTTGTTTTTGTTACTGTGAACAGAGAAAATGAATAACATAACGAGGTGGGCCAAAGAAAATGCTAACTAAATATAGACATATAGTGGGGTGTGGGGACCCCTAGAGATAGTTGTAGGGTGTCTACAATAATATCATTTGAAGTCTGTGTGAGTGAGATAAAAATAAAACTGCATTTTTACAAATGTTTGCTTTATTTTGATGAATGACCGAAGTGTGTCCTTTTGCAAATAATTTAGGGATTAAGAAAATTGAATGTGGTGTTTGGAAAAGTGTGTACCGTATTTTTCGGACTATAAGTCGCAGTTTTTTTCATAGTTTGGCCGGGGGTGCGACTTATACTCAGGAGCGACTTGTGTGTGAAATTATTAACACATTGCCGTAAAATATCAAATAATATTATTTAGCTCATTCACGTAAGAGACTAGATGTATAAGATTTCATGGGATTTAGCGATTAGGAGTGACAGATTGTTTGGTAAACGTATAGCATGTTCTATATGTTATAGTTATTTGAATGACTCTTACCATAATATGTTACATTAAAGGCCTACTGAAATGAATTTTTTTTATTTAAACGGGAATAGCAGATCCATTCTGTGTGTCATACTTGATCATTTCGCGATATTGCCATATTTTTGCTGAAAGGATTTAGTAGAGAAAATCGACGATAAAGTTCGCAACTTTTGCTCGCTGATAAAAAAAGCCTTGCCTGTACCGGTAGTAGCGTGACGTCACAGGAGCTAGTATTCCTCACAATTCCCCGTTGTTTACAATGGAGCGAGAGATTCGGAGCGACAAAGCGACGATTACCCCATTAATTTGAGCGAGGATGAAAGATTCGTAGATGAGGAACGTTACAGTGAAGGACTGGAGAGGCAGTGATGGACGTATCTTTTTTCGCTCTGACCGTAACTTAGGTACAAGCTGGCTCATTGGATTCCACACTCTCTCCTTTTTCTATTGTGGATCACGGATTTGTATTTTAAACCACCTCGGATACTATATCCTCTTGAAAATGAGAGTCGAGAACGCGAAATGGACATTTAAAGTGACTTTTATCTCCACGACAATACATCGGTGACACACTTAGCAACTGAGCTAACGTGATAGCATCGTTCTCAAACGAAGATAGAAACAAAAGAAATAAACCCCTGACTGGAAGGATAGACAGAAGATCAACAATACTATTAAACCATGTACATGTAACTACACGGTTAAAAATTCTCAGCCTGGTAAGGCTTAACAATGCTGTTGCTAACGACGCTAAGGCTAATTTAGCAACTTAGCAACCGGACCTCACAGAACTATGCTAAAAACATTAGCGCTCCACCTACGCCAGCCAGCCCTCATCTTCCCATCAACAGCCGTGCTCACCTGCTTTCCAGCGATCAACAGCGCGACGAAGGACTTCATCCGTGGGTTTGGCGGCAAGCGTCGGCTAGGCGTAGTAAGTAGTCCTTGTTGTGTTGCTGTAAGTATTGTACTTAGCCGCTAATACACCGATCGATCCCACCTACAACGTTCTTCTTTGCAGCCTCCATTGTTCATTAAACAAATTGCAAAAGATTCACCAACACAGATGTCCAGAATACTGTGGAATTTTGTCGAAGAAAACAAGAGGTTTCTGTATCGGGTTCGATGGGGTCCAACCACTTCCGTGGATTTTGTGACGTCACGCCCATAAATCATATCCAAATGAGTTTTTCAACCGGAAGTGTGGCGGGAATTTTAAAATTGCACTTTATAAGTTAACCCGGCCGTATTGGCATGTGTTTCAATGTTAAGATTTCATCATTGATATATAAACTATCAGACTGCGTGGTCGGTAGAAGTGGGTTTCAGTAGGCCTTTAACATACCAGGCACGTTCTCAGTTGGTTATTTATGCCTCATATAACGTACACTTATTCAGCCTGTTGTTAACTATTCTTTATTTATTTTAAATTGCCTTTCAAATGTCTATTCTTGGTGTTGGGTTTTATCAAATACATTTTCCCAAAAAATGCGACTTATACTCCAGTGCGACTTATATATGTTTTTTTCCTTCTTTATTATGCATTTACCTTATATTCCAGTGCGACTTATACTTCGAAAAATACGGTACTTTGAGACAAGAGCTATAGTGATGCATACTTGGTTATGGTTTGAATTAATCTCCAACAGTTGCGAGAACGACTTTTTGCTGTCAATATCGGCTGCTGAGTTTCATTGTTTGTTTTCTGCTGGTGGTTTGCCTCTGGATTTTTTCCATGAAAACATGTGCTACATGTGCAGACTTATGCAACAGCAACTCTATGAAAGCACATACTCAAAAGCCTCAGTTAGTGATTCTAATCATCACCTGCCTGTCTAACTGGATCAGGCCCGAGTATCTCATCCACATCACATGTGCAAGATGGGAAGGTGTGTGTAAAGCATTGTGTAGAATATTTAGCAAACAACTGTGAAGCAGAGTCTATGCCTAATGTTAGGCAAATTTGCACAGTGGTTTTGCTTAACTGTGTGAACACTTAAAATGTAGTGTGCAAGCAATTGGAAAAAACTGTAAAATGTTTATAATCAAATGAATAATCATCCCTATTTTTTTTCTTTACTGTTAACGATTAGCGTAAACTTACTTTCCATCCATTTGGCAAACAGTGGCATGTCTCCAGCGAAGTATGAGACCCCCTTCAGGAAGTGGGCCTTAGCCTTGCGCAGGCTTGTGGTTCGGGTTGTCTGCACGGTCACCTCGCCGTCCTTCTCATTGTTTTGAGTCCTCAGGTTGGAGTTGGAGTTGGCCATGAGGGATTGCAGTTCCTGCAGAATCAATTAGAAATCTGCTGCCTTGTCATTTTCATAACGCACTCAGGTATCAAGATGTAGGAGTATGTGATGTGGTTGGCTGATGAGGAGATCCCTTCCTGTCCTCGGGCTATTCACACATGATCATTCCTTGGATGATTGTCACTTTACCCTCATTAACGAATAAATCATCAAAAGGTAGTACACCTGCACAAATACGTAATTTAAAAACGCCAGCGAAGCACAATTTAATCGACACTGATAGGTATTAATGTAATAAGTTCAACATTGTTGAATTGGCAGGACTTTGTTGATTTTAAATACATTTGATAAAATTATAGCTATATTAAACCATAATTACATTAAGATTACTGCTCCCCTGTAGACCAACATGCACCACACCTCTTTAAAGGCAGACTTTTTGAAACAAAAAAATTGATTGTTCAACACAAATATACAACTTTTCACTGTTTTGCAGATATGTCAATAATAAAGATTTTTCTGAAATACAGAATGATTTCATACAACTTATTGTTGGGTATTTACCTAAATGGAGGAATTCTGCATATATTTGATTATCTTCCTTCTCTTACCTTTGTAAGAAGTGGTCCTGGCATATGTTCAAATGGTCAACATCTGCATGGCTTGCTGATGATTCTTCAAGAAAATACTTTTAAAGCCCGGCCTTTAAAAGGGAAGTCTCACTCCCTCCACCCTCCTTTACTTTTCCTGTCACGTCCGTCATATCTCTCCCCCACCCAAGTCACTTCAAGCGAGTCACTATTTTTTTCTCTTCTTAAAGCGTTTCCTTCTTCATGCCGTTTGATTGAT
>NC_084736.1:46832285-46862285 GCF_033978785.1 Entelurus aequoreus
CTCCCCTTTTATAGATGCCAAATTTTACATTGCTGAAAACCTTAGTACAAGCACAGTGAGAACCAATCTTTTAGTGCAAATAATACTTAGTGCAAATCAATGTCATTCCAGCATTACAACAATATTTTTCCTTTTTTTTCAGTCCCAGGTATACTTTAACCAACAAAACCCAAGAGTTCGGACGTGCCTAAAGATTAAGTCTGTCAGGCGCTTTCACCACCCTGCCACTGGCCGTCCTGTGCCCAGCTGGCGCATATAGTGGTGGTGGTGATGGTGATGGAGGTGGTCTAGCCATAGGCTGGTGCTGGTCACTCTGCCTGAGTGGCCTGACGGCCTGTACACCTGTGTCAGTGTCCATTACTTTGCTGGGTGGGCAGCTGGGTTGCCCATCAGGTGGGCAGCTGTGCTGTAGACAGTTTTGCTCAGGGTGGCGCTCGGCCGCGTCCCTCTCCGCTGGTCGCAAATCCACCCGGTTACGGCGATAGAATGTCCCCTCAACATCCACTAGGTACGATCTGGGGCCCACCTGTTGTAGACAAACTCCTCTTTGCCACCTGCCCGTCCTGTCCCCAGGCAGGGGCTTCATCCTTATGTCCTGTCCAATACACAGCTCAGGCAGGTCCCTGGCCAATCTGTCGTACCAGAGTTTGGCTGTCTGGTGTTTTATCCGCAGCTTGTCTGGGACCCCAGTTACCACACTCGGCTCCAAAAGCGTGTCAGCGACTGGGAGCGGAGTCCTCAGCCTACGAGACATCAGCCTCTGTGCGGGGCTGCTGAGCATGCCCTCCGTGGGCGTGTTCCTCCACTGCAAAATGGCCAGGCAAGAGTCATTACCCGCGCTGTCTGCCTTCTTGCACAGAACCTTCACTATCTTCACGGCCGATTCGGCCTTCCCGTTCGATTTTGGGTGCCTGGGGGAGGACTTGACATGGTCAAAGTCCCACTCCTTTGCGAAAGTCCTGAAGGTCTCACAGTCAAACTGAGACCCACAATCTGTTATCACGCGATCCGGTTGTCCATGACGTGAAAACTGGGCCTTGCACCTTAGCACTGTGGTCTCCGCTGAAAGTTCTGGAAGCAGCTCTATTTCCCAGAAATCAGAATAATGGTTAACAATAATCAGAAAGTCTTTGCCCGTTTGTTTGAACAGATCCATGCTGAGGATCTGCCAAGGTCGTGTAGGAAGTGCATGGGACATCATTGTCTCCCGCTGCTGCTCATGTGAGTATTCATTGCACATAGAGCACTGGCTCACATAGTCCTTGATCTCGCTGTGCATGTTGGGCCAGAACAGCGTGTCTCTGGCTTGTCTGTAGCAGGCATCTCCTCCTACATGGCTGGTATGGATGCGTTTCAACATCTCTGCACGCAACGATTTTGGTACTATGACTCTCTGGCTTCTGAATAGTACTCCATCCTGTGCACTGACCTCGTCCCTGATTGACCAGTATTCTCTTATCGCCAGAGGAGCATCCTCTCTGCAATCTGGCCATCCCTGGATCACCACCTCTTTCAATAACTGAAGGCTCCCATCGCCCTCTGTATGCAGTCTTATCTGGTTTAGCCGCTGACTGGTGACATTCAGGTATTCAGCCTGGTTTATTAGCTCAGTGGCCTCTTGCTCCCTCTGCAGGCAGCAGATGGACTGCTTTGTATATTTAGTGTCAGTCCCCTGTGTTGGAGCAGTGGCCCTGCTCAGTGTGTCACTAATATGCATATCAGGACCTGGCTTGTACACTAAATTGAGATTGTAGGCCTGAAGAGTGAGCAGCATGCTCTGAAGTCGTTTGGGTGCTCTTTTTCTATTTGTGCATAATTATGTTCAGTCTGGGTTAGCGCCCGCGACGCGTAACCCACAGGCTGACCCTCCTGCATCAGGCAGCAGCCCAGTCCTTTCTGACTCGCATCGCTCTGGATGACGACTGGCTTTGTCACGTCGTAGTATCTCAGGATCGGGGCAGTTGTGACCAGTCGCTCGATCTCCTCGACTGCAGCGTCGGGTTTGGTCAGCCAGTGCCATGAGACTCTCCTCGTCTAGCTTACACTGCAAAAAAGCATCTCATGCATCTACAACTGTGAATATGCGAGCCCCGGGCAGCTTGTGTAACACATCTTCAAGTGTCTGCATTATGTAGTGAGACCTCCTTAGGGCCTGATTCAATGACTTAGGGTCTATGCAGATCCTTAACTTCTCTGGCTGTCTGATAATCACCATGTTACTAATCCATTCAGTAGGCTCTGTCACTGAGATTAAATGGCCCTCTTTTCATATTTGTCTCGCTGAGCCTCGACTGCATCTCTGAGAGCCACTGGGACATTACGTGGAGAAACCTGCACTGGGGCTACTCCAGTATGTAACTCAAAATGAACATCCCCTGGGAGTGACTCAACTGGCTCGTTAAAAACATCATGATAAATCTGCACAAGGTGCTGCCTGGTTAGTGACTCTGAGCTACTATGCCCTACCATAAGCAGCTCCTCTGGAATGGTGAAGTGCATTAAACCTAAACGCTCACTTGTTTCACCTGACAACAGGGGTCTCTGCCCGCTTCTTTCTATATCAAATTGTAGCTTGTGTGCTTTTCCCCTCACTAGACACTCTGTTCGGAATATATGGAGTGCATTGATTGGCCCGAATACAGTACTAATCTGGTCTGGATTGGTAGTAATTAAGCCTCTGGAGCAAGTCTCCTCATGTCTTTTATGCTCATAACATCACAGGTTGCCCCTGAATGTAACTGACACCTCTGAGACCCTCCATTCATTTTTATGTTGGCAAACCATTTCTTCCCCCGACCCTGAATTGCCCTTATGCACTCTGCTGTGTATATGTGGGCCTCTGTGTCAGACCTGTCCATGTCCTCATGTACCTCCATGTCAGCTGCATGTAACTGTCGTGTAGCTTGGCCCCTCTTCATACACACCTTGGCAAAATGATTTGCTGTTCCACAGTGGCGACAGTTTTTTCCAAATGCAGGACACAGGTCGTGTCCGCGCCTGTGCATGTTCCCGCAGAATTTGCACGTGGTGTTTTCACTCGTGTCTGGAGTCTGATACTGGAACCTGTCCGAGCGTTCCAGCCTGGGGGGGGGCTCGCGGCCGCCGGCCATCTGTTGCATGCACTGTCTCTAGTGCCCTGTCCTGTGTGATCGTTTTTATCCTCTTGTCTGTCATCTCAGCAGCTCTGCATATTTCTATGGCTGATGCTAGTGTGAGATCCTTCTGTCTGAGTAGACGACGGCGCACGCTTTCATCACTCACGCCCAGCACCAGTCTGTCTCTTATCAGATCCTCTCTGAGTTGCCCATACTCACAGGAAGCAGCCTTCTCCCTCAACTTTGTTACGAATGCATCGATGGGCTCCCCCTCATCTTGCTTGAAGATGCCAAAAACGTATCTCTCAAATATGACGTTTCTAGCTGGCTTGAAATATCCCTCCAAGGCATCGAGAATAACTGTCACGTCCTTTCCTTGCTCCGGTGTGACGACATTCCCCGCCCATCACTCTTCGTAAAGTTGCTACTTGTACCTCTTTTGCTTTGTTTTGTAATCCTGTAGCAAGTACAAAGTCTTCGAATTCTGCTCTGAAGTTTTCCCAGTTACTTGCAAGATCGCCGCTGATCTTCATCTCCTCCGGTGGCGGGATGTTTGTAGCCATGTTGATGTTGTTAGCCTAGCTTGTTGCTAACGCCGTTCCACTCTTTTCTTTTCTTTTTTTTCGTCTTCACGGGTCGCTCCGGTCCTGGGTTCGATCCTGGGCTCGGGATCTTTCTGTGTGGAGTTTGCATGTTCTCCCCGTGACTGCGTGGGTTCCCTCCGGGTACTCCGGCTTCCTCCCACCTCCAAAGACATGCACCTGGGGATAGGTTGATTGTCAACACTAAATTGGCCCTAGTGTGTGAATGTGAGTGTGAATGTTGTCTGTCTATCTGTGTTGGCCCTGCGATGAGGTGGCGACTTGTCCAGGGTGTACCCCACCCTTCGCGCGAATGCAGCTGAGATAGGCTCCAGCAACCCCCGCGACCCCGAAAGGGACAAGCGGTAGAAAATGGATGGATGGATGATCCTCACAGCACCACCGCCTTTGACCAGGTGAGAACGAGATCAGTTGAGTAAGAAAATGATGGCGTCCTCAACTCCCACTCGCGGTGTGCAAACTGCAAAGGGTCGAGGGTGTGGTGGGTCTGTGGTCGCGGAGAATTGAGCAGCGGTCGTTCACCACATGCGACGTCAGGGCGACCGGCCTCAAGTCATTCATCTCACCAGGATGCGGTCCCTTGGTGACTGTAACGATACAGGAAGTCTTCCAAAGCTGCGGGACAGTCCCCTGCTCCAAGTCCAGGTTAAAGATGCACTGTAGGGGGTCTCCTCGTTCCCGAGTGCGGGTCTTCAGTAATATCTGGACCTGCAGCTTTGCTAGGGCGCAGCTTCCTCAGTTCTGCGGTGAGTGGGGCATTGGTCCTTTCTTTGCTGCTGATGCACATATACGTCTTCTTAGCAGCCCAGTTGAGTTGTTTCGTTTGCTTTTTTAGATATTTATCCACACGTGTCACTGCGACCTCTGTGATTCTAATTTCAGAAAGTATATTACATGACCAACAATGCCCTTAGCTAACTGCTGCCATCTAGTGGACGATTATTTAACTGCACTCAAAGGCATAAGCTGTCAAAATACTTATTTGCAGTAATTAGATTATTTTTATTTTTACCATTTAAAGCATGGGTGTCAAACTCTGGCCCGCAGGCCAAATTTGGCCCGCCGTGTAATTTCACTTGGCCCCCGAGGCGATATCATATTAACACTAGAGCTGGCCCGCCGATTATATACAGCAGCAGTGCCGCAGTAACACCGCATTCACCGATAAAAAACACAATATATACATTATATATCAATATAGATCAATACAGTCTGCAGGGATACAGTCCGTGAGCACACATGATTGTATTTCTTTATGAAAAAAAAAAGAAAAAAAAAGCGTAAATGCCTGACTTACCTATCAAGAAGGAAATTAGCAAGATTGGCGTCAGATAAAAAAATATTTTCCGCCTTTAATCGTCTCTATCTGTCAAAGGCATCCCCGATACAAATCCTTTTTTTGTTCCTGGCTTTGTCATGAATAAGTTGAGAATCGTAACAACGCCTTTTAGATTTACTAAGGTCTGACATGTTTAGTAACTTTACCAGTGGCAGTAGCAGACGAAGATGGCGGTGCGTAACTGGCAACCTGGATGTAACACACTCACTGACTTTTTAATTGGTCATACAGTGGAGGGCGGGACATCGAAATTAAAACAATAACATTTCAGGGCTGTAAATCAAATTTTGAAATGACCATTCCCGGCTGAACTACTGTTATCAGTTATAGAGGTATTCGAAAAGAACATGATTTATTAGCGCCTTTTGACATATCGGGGCCATTTAATGATGACTTGACATTCAATTATTACATATGGCACCTTTAAGTGTAGTGTCACCATGATAAAGTGTAATGTCACTAAAATAAAGTGTAGTGTCACTATCACAAAGCGTAGTGTCACTATGTTAAAGTCTAGTGCCCACTTAAAGGCCTACTGAAACCCACTACTACCGACCACGCAGTCTGATAGTTTATATATTAATGATGAAATCTTAACATTGCAACACATGCCAATACGGCCGGGTTAACTTATAAAGTGCAATTTTAAACTTCCCAGGAAACTTCCACCACCCTGCCACTGGCAGGGTGGTGGATACATATATCGTATGCGCGTGACGTCACGAGGTCAAGGGA
This sequence comes from Entelurus aequoreus, assembly GCF_033978785.1. Taxonomy (NCBI): domain Eukaryota; kingdom Metazoa; phylum Chordata; class Actinopteri; order Syngnathiformes; family Syngnathidae; genus Entelurus; species Entelurus aequoreus. The sequence continues at coordinate 46,838,057 of NC_084736.1, forward strand.
AGTGTTTGGACCCAATTCAAATACCTCTGTTTTCTTCGACAAAATTCCACAGTATTCTGGACATCTGTGTTGGTGAATCTTTTGCAATTTGTTTAATGGACAATGGAGACTGCAAATAAGAAAGTTGTAGGTGCGATCAGTGGAGCGGCGGACTACAGCAACACCAACACCAGGAGGTTGTGTTGTGTTTTGAGCAGGATAGCAGACGCACTACAGTGAGTAAGCCCGCCGCCGCATCTAAGTTAGCTTCTGTTTTTTTAGCTTCGCCAAGCTGAATATTATTAATCGTGTATTTACATGTTCATGGTTTAATAGTATTTTTGATCTTCTGTCTATCCATCCAGTCAGGGTTTTTTTTTAATTTAGCTTCTATCTGCATTTGAGACTGATGCTATCACGTTGGCTACGTAGCTAGGTTAGCTTCTATTTTTTTAGCTTCGAAAAGCTGAATATTATTAATCGTATATTTACATGTTCATGGTTTAATAGTATTTTTGATCTTCTGTCTATCCATCCAGTCTGTTTTTTAAAAAAATTTAGTTTCTATCTGCATTTGAGACTGCTATGCTATTACGTTGGCTACGTTGCTAGGTTAGCTTCTATTTTTTTAGCTTCGCAAAGCTGAATATTATTAATCGTGTATTTACATGTTCAGTCACTGTGAATGTCCATTTCGCGTTCTCGACTCTCATTTTCAAGAGGATATAGTATCCGAGGTGGTTTAACATACAAATCTGTGATCTACAATAGAAAAAGGAGAGAGTGTGGAATCCAATGAGCCAGCTTGTACCTAAGTTACGGTCAGAGCGAAAACAGATACGTCCATCACTGCCTCTCAAGTCCTTCACTGTAAGGTTCCTCATCTACGAATCTTTCATCCTCGCTCAAATTAATGGGGTAATCATCACTTTCTCGGTCCGAATCTCTCTCGCTCCATTGTAAACAACGGGGAATTGTGAGGAATACTAGCTCCTGTGACGTCACGCTACTTCCGGTACAGGCAAGGCTTTTTTTTTATCAGCGAGCAAAAGTTGCGAACTTTATCGTCGATTTTCTCTACTAAATCCTTTCAGCAAAAATATGGCAATATTGCGAAATGATCAAGTATGACACATAGAATGGATCTGCTATTCCCGTTTAAATAAAAAAAAATCATTTCAGTAGGCCTTTAAATATAAACACTGAATTAATAATTGTACTCTTGGTTTTAATCGTATTCAATAATTATATACACTACCGTTCAAAAGTTTGGGGTCACATTGAAATGTCCTTATTTTTGAAGGAAAAACACTGTACTTTTCAATGAAGATAACTTTAAACTAGTCTTAACTTTAAAGAAATACACTCTATACATTGCTAATGTGGTAAATGACTATTCTTGCTGCAAATGTCTGGTTTTTGGTGCAATATCTACATAGGTGTATAGAGGCCCATTTCCAGCAACTATCACTCCAGTGTTCTAATGGTACAATGTGTTTGCTCATTGGCTCAGAAGGCTAATTGACATACTTGCCAACCCTCCCGTTTTAACAAGGGTTTTCTAATCATCAATTAGTAATTGATGATTAGAAAACCCTTGTGCAATCATGTTCACACATCTGAAAACACTTTAGCTCGTTACAGAAGCTACAAAACTGACCTTCCTTTGAGCAGATTGAGTTTCTGGAGCATCACATTTGTGGGGTCAATTAAACGCTCAAAATGGCCAGAAAAAGAGAACTTTCATCTGAAACTCGACAGTCTATTCTTGTTCTTAGAAATGAAGGCTATTCCACAAAATTGTTTGGGTCACCCCAAACTTTTGAACGGTAGTGTATATATATATATATATATATATATATATATATATATATATATATATATATATATATATATATATATATATATATATATATATATATATATATATATATATATATATATATATATATATATATATATATATATATATATATATATATATATTTAACCTAACTGGATAAACCTTGATGTCAAATAATATGAAAGCATGTGTTAATCACAAATATTATCAAGGTTTAGGTCATACTGATTACAAATATGAATACTAATCAAATATACTGCATAAGAAGGGACCCATAAAAACTGATAAAAAATACATTTACATGTACATTTGCAGTGCTTCAATAAATACATTCTAACTGAATAATATATGTTTTTACACAAATTGTCAATAAAATTAAAGTGCGAATTAAAATACAGTTTCACCACTTTAGTCATAATCTTGTTCTGTTTGTTTGATATTGTCATTACTGCCACAAGTGGTGCAAAAGTGTATTACGACTGAGTACTGCTGCGGCTCATACGGACCACGGCTGAGAAACAGATATTGTTTGGTGGCCCTCTAAAGGACGCTCGCGGCCCAAAAAGGATTGTGGTTAAGAAACACTGCTTTAAGCTATTGCTAGCAAGTAAGACCGAATGTTTTGGAGCAGATCTATACAGCAAAACAAAAAGCTGAGAGAAAGCTTGTATCTTAAAATACTCATAAGTTGAGGTGAAACAAAAGAAATAAATAAAACATATATATATATATATATATATATATATATATATATATATATATATATATATATATATATATATATATATATATATATATATATATATATATATATGTATATATATATATATATATATATATATATATATATATATATATATATATATATATATATATATATATACATACACATATGCAAATAAATTCATTAATAATGAATATAAATATAAAACAATCAAATTAAAGGAAATCAATACAAGTAAAACTGAGGTAGCACTTCCCTTTATTACTGTAGTTGTCACACATAAGCTTACATAACATAATGGTGGTGCCTTGGTCCAAATTTTGCATAGATTTGAATTTACAGACCATCTTCAGTACATTTTCTGACTGACTTTTCAAAATGCACGGTTTTGTGGGGGGTCTTATTTACGTACCGAAGCCCTCTTCCAGGCCACTGTGCTTCCCTTTAGAACTGTGGTTGTCTTTCAGGCGAGTCCACCTTCTTGAGATATTGTTCCAGGCTAGAATGGAAGGGTATAGCCTCCTCTCCTTGTCCCAGATGTCCTGCGACAGACCCCTCTAGCTTCATGACCGTTACTATCCTTTATCAATAATGAAGGATGCGACGGCCAAGCCCTCGTTAAAATATTCACAGCCAGAAATTAAATAAAAAAAAACGATTTATAGAAATGACAATAGGTAATGTTGCTAATGCTGCATTCATAACAAGAAATAAAAGGCACATTATCAAAACAAATAATATGTTTTTCACATGATTCTGCTGTTAGTAGCATATATTTTAGAGTTCTAATTCTGATTTCTTTGGACTATGAGGAACCACTTACAAAACCCAAAACCAGTGAAGTAGGCACGTTGTGTAAATCGTAAATAAAAACGGAATACAATGATTTGAAAATGTTTTTCAACCTATATTCAGTTGAATACACTGCAAAGACTTGATATTTAATGTTCGAACTATGAAAACTTAATTTTTTCAAATATTAGGAATTTAATGCCTGCAACATGTTTCAAAAAAGCTGGCACAGGTGGCAAAAAAGACTGAGAAAGTTCAGGAATGCTCATCAAACACTTATTTGGAACATCTCACAGGTGAACAGGCTACTTGAGAACAGGTGGGTGCCATGATTGTACAAACCCCGTTTCCATATGAGTTGGGAATTTGTGTTAGATGTAAATATAAACGGAATACAATGATTTGCAAATCCTTTTCAACCCATATTCAATTGAATGCACTACAAAGACAAGATATTTGATGTTCAAACTCATAAACTTTATTTTTTTTTTGCAAATAATAATTAACTTAGAATTTCATGGCTGCAACACGTGCCAAAGTAGTTGGGAAAGGGCATGTTCACCACTGTGTTACATGGCCTTTTCTTTTAACAACACTCAGTAAACGTTTGGGAACTGAGGAGACACATTTTTTAAGCTTCTCAGGTGGAATTCTTTCCCATTCTTGCTTGATGTACAGCATGGGTGTCAAACTCTGGCCCGCGGGACAAATTTTGCCCGCCGTATAATTTCACTTGGCCCCTGAGGCGATATCATATTAACACTAGAGCTGGCCCGCCGATTATATACAGCGGCAGTGCCGCGGTAACACCGCATTCACCGCTAATTCTCATACATGCCAACCCTCCCAACTTTCAGTGCCCCTCCCGAAAACTATCAAGTCTGCTTTTCATTCAGTCCAACAAGTGCAGGCCTACTCACATAATATGTGCGACTGCTGCCGCACACAAGAGTGAATGCAACGCATATTTCATCAACAGCGATAAAGGTTATACTGAGGGTGCCCGTAAAAAACAACTTTAACACTTTTAGAAATATACGCCACATTGTGAACCCACACTAAACAAGAATGACAAACACATTTTGGGAGAACATCCACACCTTAACACAACATAAACACAACAGAACAAATACCCAGAACACTTTGCAGCACTAACTCTTCCGGGACGCTACAAGGTGTGTGTGTGTGTGTGTGTGTGTGGGGGGGGGGGGGGGGGGGGGGGGGTTAGTGCTGCAAAAGGTTCTGGGTATTTCTTATATACATTATATATCAATATAGATCAATACAGTCTGCAGGGATACAGTCTGTAAGCACACATGATTGTATTTCTTTATGGAAAAAAACAAAAAAAACCAAGCAACATCAGTGTGTAAAGGATATCACCACATGGGCTCAGGAACACTTCAGAAACCCACTGTCAGTAACTACAGTTGGTCGCTACATCTGTAAGTGCAAGTTACAACTCTCTTATGCAAGGCAAAAAACGTTTATCAACAACACCCAGAAACGCCGTCGGCTTCGCTGCGCCCGAGCTCATCTAAGATGGACTGATGCAAAGTGGAAAAGTGTTCTGTGGTCTGACGAGTCGAAATTTCAAATTGTTTTTGGAAACTGTGGACGTCGTGTCCTCCGGACCAAAGAGGAAAAGAACCATCCGGATTGTTATAGGAGTAAATTTGAAAAGCCAGCATCTGTGATGGTATGGGGATGTATTAGTGCCCAAGGCATGGGTAACTTTGCTGAAAGGTTCAGAAAATCTGGAGAAATCACTGCACGTATGCGGCATGCCCGTGACTTTCGATCCCTCAGGCAGTACTGCATCAAAAAGCGACATCAGTGTGTAAAGGATATCACCACATGGGCTCAGGAACACTTCAGAAAACCACTGTCAGTAACTACAATATGTCGCTACATCTGTAAGTGCAAGTTAAAACTCTACTATGCAAAGCCAAAGCCATTTATCAACGACACCCAGAAACGCCGCCGGCTTTGCTGAGCTGAGCTCATCTAAGATGGACTGATATAAAGGTGAAAAGTGTTCTGTGGTCTGACGAGTCCACATTTCAAATTGTTTTTGGAAACTGTGGACGTTGTGTCATCTGGACCAAAGAGGAAAAGAACCATCCGGATTGTTATAGGCGCAAAGTTGAAAAGACAGCATCTGTGATGGTTTGGGGGTGTATTAGTGCCCAAGACATGGGTAACTTACACATTTGTTTAGGCACCAATAATGCTGAAAGGTACTGTAGAGCAGTGGTCCCCAACCACCGGGCCGTGGCCCGGTACCGGTCCGTGGACAGATTGGTACCGGGCCGCGGCCGCACAAGAAATAAAAAACAAAACAAAAAAAAAACATTAGTTTTTATTTTTTTATTTATTAAATCAACGTAAAACACACAATATATACATTACATATCAATATAAATCAATACAGTATGCAGGGATACAGTCCGTAAGCACACATGATTGTATTTCTTTCTGACAACAACAAAAAAAAAAATATTTTTTTCTACTCCCCCCCCCGGTCCGTGGGACAAATTTTCAAGCATTGACCGGTCCGCAAGTACAAAATGGTTGGGGACCACTGCTGTAGAGGATGACCTCGAGTGGGTTCTGCAGACCACCACACACTGCCAGGAGAGCCTGGGATTCAGGGTATAACACTGTTTTATTGTCATATAATCATGCCAGTCTTTTGCTTTCCAGCAAGGTGTCTGTTTGCGTCCGTTTCTCGCTCGCTCGCTCTCGCTCCTACTCCAGCTCCAACAACATGTCTCATTCCGGCTGCTGCTTATAAAGACGACAGGTGATTAGATAACAAGGCCCACCTGGGCCATTTACGCACCTTCCGCAGTCTTTGAGGCCGGTCCTGGCACACCCCGTTCCGCGGCAGGCCCGCAGGCCACGCCCTCCTCCACAAGTACATACAGGTTTTGGAGCAACATATGTTGCTGTCCAAGCAGCGTATTTTTCATGGACGCCCCTGCTTATTTCAGCAAGACAATGCCAAGCCACGTGTTACAACAGCGTGGCTTTGTAGTAAAAGAGTGCGGGTACTAGACTGGCCTGCCTGTAGTCCAGACCTGTCTCCCATTGAAAATGTGTGGCGCAATATGAAGCCTAAAATACCACAACGGAGACCCTGGACTGTTGAACAATTTAAGCTGTACATCAATCAAGAATAGGAAATAATTCCACCTGAAAAGCTTTAAAAATGTGTCTCTTCAGTTCCCAAACATTTACTGAGTGTTGTTAAAAGGAAAGGCCATGTAACACAGTGGTAAAAATGCCCTTATGCCAACTTTTTGCAAAAATTCTAAGTTTATGATTATTTGCAAAAAAAAATGTTGTTTCTCAGTTCAAACGTTAAATTTCTTGTCTTTGCAGTCTATTCAATTGAATATAAGTTGAAAAGGATTTGCAAATCATTGTATTCTCTTTTTATTTACAAATTACACAACGTGCCAATTTCACCCGTTTTGTCCCGTTGTGTATATAAGAACATATTTTAGTGGATTCTTTAACCTTGGAAGAGGTCAAGAAGTCAAAAACATTTATGGTGCCCCCCAAAAAATGTGTTATGTTTCATGACCACAATGACATGCTGGCGGACGCTGACATCACATATATATCCCCTCCTGTGATCTGTGTCCCTGTACAAAAGTACACATTCCTCCAGGCTCATTCCGCACTGATGCAAATAAAACCAGTCTGACAAAGCCAAGCAAATACCAGTCGCTCCAAAAAAGATCTGCCAAGATTAATGGAGGCACTGGTGTTTTCATGCAGTCAGCTCACTTTGAAGGGGCCACAAATATGTGTGCCCCCATGTCGGTTCTTTGTGTGTGTGTGTGTATGTGTGTGAGTGTGTGTGTGTGTGTGTTAAAGGGGCTCCAGCTTCAGTCAGTCTATGGAACCTGATACTGGATGACTCCCCATCACAAGAATGTGAGTTTCCTTCTCTCTGAGCATCTGGCCAGGCGCCCGGCCACATCTCCGTGTGTGTGTGTGTGTGTGTGTGTGTGTGTGTGTGTGTGTGTGTGTGTGTGTGTGTGTGTGTGTGTGTGTGTGTGGCTATTTGCCCCTTCTGAGCCTCTTTCAGCACACTGAAACATTCTTTGAGTCTTTCTTAGGCCATCGGCCTTCTAGTCTTTTGCTAGTCCCTATTGTTCTTCATCTTTATGAGTGTCTGAGGGTGATGCAACACCCGGACAAGGTCTAGGACAGGGATGCAACACAACCATGTGCAAGATCTTTTTTTTGGGGGGGGCGGGGGGTAAATACCGCGCTAAGCCGTAAACGTTTGAGGTTTTCATTGTTGCAGATTGCAGGAAACTCGAGTGGTTTGTTTTGCTGAGACTACGTTCACACTGCCTGTGATGAGGTGGCGACTTGTCCAGGGTGTACCCCGCCTTCCGCCCGAATGCAACTGAGATAGGCTCCAGCACCCCCCGCAATGGATGGGAGGGACGTTCACACTGCAGGATCGGATGTCCAGTTCAGATTTTTTTGGTCAAATCCGATATTTTTAGTGGCCGTTCACGTTACAAAATAAAATGCGATGTCTAATGTGAATGTAATCTGACCCGCATGCGGACATGACGTCATGACGTCGCACGCTCTGCAGTGTTTACGGAAGCAAACATGGCTTCCACTCCAGTCGGTCTCAGTGTTGGCGCGTTTGTGGCAATTTCAAGGATTTTGGGCAATCAAGTTCAACATTTTCTGAGCGAAATTATTGGACGTTGATACAGGTGTGTCAAACTTATTTTAGCCTAGGGACCGCATGGAGGAAAAAATGTGCACATGCGGTCCGGACTATTAAAATCATGGCAGTAAAACAAAAAAAATAAAGACAATTTCAGATTGTTTACTTTGTCTTACTTTGGCCAAAAAACAAACAAACACATTCCGAAAATATTACAATAAAAATATAGAAAAAAACACCGGCAGCGGTAAAGTTTAGATCCATGAAGGAAAGAAGAAAGTTAATGAATGTTTATAACTGAATACATTTACATATGCATAAAAATGTGTTTTCTTTTGTATTATTTTTTTTTATTATTTAATTAACGTTTATGACAGGGATGTCCAAAGTGCGGCCCGGGGGCCATTTGCGGCCCGCAAGTCATTTTTTAACGGCCCCACGGCCCATTTTAAAATATGATTAAAAAAATTTAAAACATAAAAAGTGGTATGAAAGACCAAACAGGTGAAATGTAACAAGAAAATGTTGCAATGTTTACTCTAATAACACAAAGCTGCCATGCAGGCTGTTTCTTTCTTTTAAAAAAAAAAATGAATGAAAATCAATGTTATTATGAATTATTGACCCATCCAAGGCTCCAATTACGTCACCTTAAATATTGCACTTTGAGATATTTTTTTGGGAAAATGTTGCATATTTTGTGTTTGACATATAAAAAATTGAGATGCCTTTTTTTTTTTTTTAAAGAAGGGCCTAAAACGAACAAACAAAAAACATAAACAAAAATACAACTTATAATTGACAGACAGATCTGAAGTTGATCTCGAGATAATTGTGTTAAAAGTAAACAGTAAAAAAAATGTATAATTAGTTTTTTAACACTTTAATGAGTAGGACCCTTTTGGTTCCCCAATAATTTTTGTGTGATTTGTTTTTAAGTGTCATCGTTCAAAAAATAATAATGAAATAAAATCAATGGTGTTATGAGTTGTTGACCTTTTTAAGGCTCCAATTATTATATAATCTCAAATATTCCACTTAAAAATGTTATTGGGTGAAAATATTGCATATTTTGTGTTTTTTCCATAAAAAAACAGGGTTTTCTTTGACAAAAAGAGCATACGACTTAAATCTTTAAAAACGTTATATTGACAGACTAATGTTGATCTATGGATTTAAAACTTGAATAATAATAAAAATAATAATACTGAATAATGACACATTTTTTATATTTTTTTTAACAAAACCCTTTGGGGTCTCTGGGATCAAGCCTGAGTGGAGGCCTAAATGTATATTTTTTATACATATATTGTATTGGTTTTTAAAATTAAAAAATATCAAAATGGCCCCCGCTTTCTTTGATTTTTCAGTGTGCGGCCCTCAGTGGAAAAAGTTTGGACACCCCTGGTTTATGACAACCTTTTTCCAAAACACAATATAGAATGTGAGATATAACAGGATAATGCATACATTTATATTTGTTTTCGAAACGGTTACAAAAAAGTGTGACCCACAAAATTTTATGTGGGACCCCGTTTTGAAAATTCCTAGCGCCAACACTGATGAAGCATTGGTGCGTGCAAAACAGCAGCAGGCGGCTGTGGCCTGCGGGCCGGTTCTAAGACTAATCAAATATCATCCCAGGGGCCATTGATAATTCATTCGCGGGCCGGATCTGCCTTGACTTTGACACATAGGATGTAGAAGATTAAGAAGGAAGAGGAGTAGTATTTTGGCTCTCGCAGTTTCACAGGATATTTTGCTTCGATGTCTGCTTGAAGAGCGAGCAGTCGGAGTCAGTAATGGTGGAAGTTCTGTCCTTGTGGGGTGTGGTCTCTCGCTGGCTTGGGGTCTGGCTGCCCCCTGTTTTTCTCGTGCCTTGTCCTCTGCCGGGTGCGTCTGTCTGCGGCCTGCTGCTGGCCCTTGTGGGCGGCACGGTGGGCCAGGCTCTGGGGTTCCTGTCGCTGTCCGGCTTGGCTGCGTGGGGGCGGTGGCCCCTGGTTCCCTGGGCACCACACCTACTGTTTGTGGGATGGGTTCTCGGGGAGGCTGGGGCCGTACTCTGGCTCCCGCACACACTGGGAGTCAAATGTATTGTACATGCAAATTCACATATACTCACACACATACATACATAGGTACCTACGCTCCCACATACATATACAAATAAATACAGTACATATTTACACACTCAAAGTTCGTACATCCACACGCACATTCATTATACAAACATACTGTATACACATACTGTACATATACATTCACTGTAAAAACATACATATACACATACTGTACATATACACTCACTGTACAAACACACACATACACATACTACACATGCATTCACTGTACAAACACACACATACATATACTGTACATATACATTCACTGTACAAACACACATATACACATACTGTACATATACATTCACTGTTCAAACACACATATACACATACTGTACATATACATTGGCTGTACACACATATACACATACTGTACATATACATTCACTGTACAAGCTCACATACACATACTGTACATATACAAGTACATATGCACACATACACTCATGCACATAATCACGTTTCATCAAACATATATTAACGTTGTTGCCCTAGGGTAAACTGGGTATAACACATGGCACACTGACAAAGCTTAACCTATTGTTACTATAACAATCTACAAGGTTAATGTAGGTTGCTTCTCTTTCTTCCCCTCCATTTTTCTGCATTCTTTCGTATCTCAAGTTATCATTACGTATATGTATTGTTGCATTTGAACAATTGTATTGTTGATAATAAAGGTAAAGTACTGGTATTGTTTATTATCAATAGCACTATTTCTATTGGTATTCATATTGCTCCATTTTTAGTGTAATAATGATCATTGTCATTTCTGTATTTTTTAAAATTTTTTCGCTAACTGCTTATTTGCTATTACTTTTACCATCATATTTGTACATGTCGTATTTGCTGATGTTGCTCTGTTGTTGTTGTTGTTGTTGTTGTGTTTGCTGTTGTTGTTTTTGTCTCCCTGTCTAATCCCCCTCTTGTCCCCACAATTCCCCCCTCTGTCTTCCTTTTTCTCTCTTTCTATCCCCTCCTGCTCCGGCCCGGCTGCACCAAATGATAATATAAATACATTTAATAAAGTCAAAATACAAGTAAGGCAACAAGAGAAGTATCCTACACTTCTCTTTTGTAAAGTAAATCTGAACAGCCGATATGGGCATCTACATCTGCTATATGATTTGCCCGAGAAGCTGGACAGGACATTATAAAAAAAAAAAAAAAAATAAATACAAAAAAAAAAAAAAAAAAAAAAAAAGTAATGGTGGAAGTTTCACGTGAGTTGCTGAAAGTTATGATTATCACCTGTTTTCTGCTACGTTGTCAACTATTTATCTTGTAACAGTCTATTTTGGCGACTAATTACGACGCTGATCGCTTTTTAATGACGTTCTGATCGGAAGAATGCGACCTGAGTGTGGGAGTGTTCACATTGAGGACACATCGCATATACTGTATATCCGATTTATATCCACATATGAAAGAGGCCTGGGTCGAAAATGAAAAATGTGTAATTGCACTGTTCACACTGACAGGAAAAAGTCTGATACAGGTCACATATGGGCAAAAAAAAATCGGAATTGTGAACAAAGGCCAAAAAGCATTCATCCAGATAAAAATAACCCTAAGTGCATCCAGAAAGTATTAACAGCGTTTCACTTTTTCCACATTGTGTTATGTTACAGCCTTATTCCAAAATGGAAGAAATTAATTTTTGTCCTCAAAATTCTACACACAATACCATAATGACAATGTGATTTTATTTTATTTTTTTTCATTTTGAAAATGTATTCAAACTAAAAAAATCACATGTTCATAAGTATTCAAACCCTTTTCTTAATATTTTGTTGATGCACCTTTGGCAGCAATTACAGCTTCAAGTCGTTTTGAAAACGATGCCACGAGCATCACATTGTTATTTGCAGCACCTCTCAAACTCCTTCAGGTTTGATGGGACATGTTAGTTTTCACCCAGGATGTCTCTCTACATTGTTGTAATTGCTACCAAAGGTGCATCAACAAAGTATTGAGCAAAGGCTGTGAATACTTATGGACATGTGTTTTTTTTATTTTATAACGCATTTGCAAAAAAATAAAACACCTTTTCACATGGTCAATATGGGAATTTTGGATATAAAAATTGATGTTTTTCATTGTGGAATAAGGCTGTAACATAAAAAAATGTGGAAAAAGAGAAGCAATGTGAATACTTTCCGGATGCACTGTATGTTGGAAATATTTGGAAATTTAAAATTCTGAGAATTGTTTAGTAATCAATGCTATACAAGCCCATAACATGCGTGAAGTGACATAGTCACATTTACGGCCTACATTAGCCCATACGTGACATCTATTTAATGTGATTTGTCCTCTCGCCAGTAATTAATGACAACGGCCACATTTCACAAAATAAATCCAGTCCACCCTCGCCACATTGTGCTTAAAATATTGCGACTTCAGTACATGGCATATTTTTTAAAAGCATATTCTGCATAATTAAGTGTTAACTTAGGTCTTATTTTCGTCTTTTCAGTTTTGCCCGATACCGATATTAACCCAATACGATATCGCAGTACATACTTTAATCATTTTGCAGTGTGGACTGTTTGAAAAAGCTTGATCAGATCAAATTACTCAGAGAAAAATGGTTGGTATGAAAAACAATAACTGTTTGACAGATGTATGTTTTGAATTGGAGTGAAACATATTTTCTTGGTGACACCTAGTGGTTACAAAACGTCTTTAAAACAAATTCATTACCCAGTAAGTACAAAACCCGAAACCAGTAAAGTTGGCACGTTGTGTAAATCGTAAATAAAAACAGAATACAATGATTTGCAAATCCTTTTCAAACTATATTGAATTGAATACACTGCAAAAATAACATATTTAATGTTTGAACTGGAAAACTTTATTTTCTGCAAATATTAGCTCATTTGGAATATGATGCCTGCAACATGTTTCAAAAAAGTTGGCACAAATGGCAAAAAAGACTGAGAAAGTTGAGGAATGCTTATCAAACACTTATTTGGAACATCCCACAGGTGAACAGGCTAATTGGGAACAGGTGGGTGCCCTAATGCGTGAGAAAATTGTCCAACAGTTTGAGAACAACATTTCTCAACGAGCTATTGCAAGGAATTTAGGGATTTCACCATCTATGGTCCGTAATATCATCAAAAGATTCAGAGAATCTGGAGGAATCACTGCACCTAAGTGATGATATTACGGACCTTCAATCCCTCAGACGGTACTGCATAAAAAAGCGACAGGAACGCTTCAGAAAACCACTGTCAGTAACTACAGTTGGTCGCTACATCTGTAAGTGCAAGTTAAAACTCTAATATGCAAAGCGAAAACCATTTATCAACAACACCCAGAAACGCCGCCGGCTTCGCTGGGCCCGAGCTCATCTGAGATGGACTGATACAACGTGGAAAAGTGTTCTGTGGTCTGACGAGTCCACATTTCAAATTGGTTTTGGAAACTGTGGACGTCATGTCCTCCGGAACAAAGAGGAAAAGAACCATCCGGACTATTCTAGGCGCAAATTTCAAAAGCCAGCATTTGTGATGGTATGGGGGTGTATTAGTGCCCAAGACATGGGTAACTTACACATCTGTGAAGGCACCATTAATGCTGAAAGGTACATACAGGTTTTGGAGCAACATATGTTGCCATCCAAGCAAAGTTATCAAGGACGCCCCTGCTTATTTCAGCAAGACAATGCCAAGCCACGTGTTACAACAGCGTGGCTTTGTAGTAAAAAAGTGTGGGTACTAGACTGGCCTGCCTGTAGTCCAGACCTGTCTCCCATTGAAAATGTGTGGCGCATTATGAAGCTTAAAATACAACAACAGAGACCCCCGGACTGTTGAACAACTTAAGCTGTACATCAAGCAAGAATGGGAAAGAAATCCACCTGAAAAGCTTCAAAAATTGGTCTCCTCAGTTCCCAAACATTTACTGAGTGTTGTTAAAAGGAAAGGCCATGTAACACAGTGGTAAAAATGCCCCTGTGCCAACTTTTTTGCAATATGTTGCTGCCATTAAATTCTAAGTTAATGATTATTTGCAAAAAAAATTAAATTTCTCTGTTCGAACATTAAATATCTTTTATTTGCAGTCTATGCAATTGAATATAAGTTGAAAAGGATTTGCAAATCATTGTATTCTGTTTTTATTTACGATTTACACAATGTGCCAACTTCACTGGTTTTGTGTTTTGTAGAATAATGTAGATGTGTTTGTCACTGGATACTTTCTAATACAACTTTGTATTTGTAAATAATATGCAACTATAATTATTTGATACTTCTTTATATTGACAAATGTGCTGTTTTAGACAATATCTATTTAGCAATGTATTTTGAAATTTAGCACACCTATTATGGGAGTGTAGCTTATGTGCTATTGTGTGCTTAGCTGTAGAAATACCAATTTAAAAATAGCAATTTATTACTTATAGGAGGACTTTTAGATGTTCACTGGTTGTCCAGCTTGCACAAGGAAAAATGGCTGCTTATAACGGAGCTTATGTCGGAGACTTTAGATGCAAGCCCATCGATTATCTGCTTCTTTGATGATATCGGACCAATATTTGATCTCAGATCGGAATACTCTAGTATTTGTCTGATTTTCTAGTATGTTGTGTCGATCCATAAATCAATCAATCAATCAATGTTTATTTATATAGCCCTAAATCACAAGTGTCTCAAAGGGCTGTACAAGCCACAACGACATCCTCGGTACAGAGCCCACATACGGGCTAGGAAAAACTCACCCCAGTGGGACGTCGGTGAATGACTATGAGAAACCTTGGAGAGGACCGCATATGTGGGTAACCCCCCCCCCCCCTCTAGGGGAGACCGAAAGCAATGGATGTCGAGTAAAGATATATAAAGATATTCACCAAGCAAACGTCCTTCACGGGTGGAGGGTGAACATCGCTAACAACAACACAGCGGCTAATTTTGACGGTATCTTCTCGTCTTCAATCAAGTTGACCAACATTTGGTACAACAACTTTTTGATGGACTACATCTACAACGCCTGCCTCGTCAATAACACATCTCCACATGAGTGAACCTTTGACGCGAGCGATATCAAAAGACGAGACGTACCAGGAAGGAAGAACGCTAACAACACGGTTAATGGTTGTAGCTGCGACTCTCAAAATGACCAACTTTTGGCGGAATAACTTACGCCCGTGATTTCAGCACATGGAAGCCTAGTTCTAATTTAGAGGAATTACCTGGGATGTACGGCTGGACGATTATGTCACAAATAATAATCACGATTATGTTGTTTAATGTTGTAATCACGATTAGTTACACGAATATTAATTCATTTGAAAACATGAGTATTTATTTTACAACCAAAACTCAACTTTAGATATAGTTAAAAAAAAACCTGGATATAAAATAGTTACGAATAAACTACAACAAGTAAACATAATAATAATAACAATACATTTTAAGAATAGCAATATGAAAAAAAACAATACAATTAATTTTTGTTTTTAATGCAGTTTTTTAGATTTTACCCTTATTTTAATACCGTAGAGTGAGTGCTTTTTGTGTAAAATACAATTCAATACAATTAGAGATGTCCGATAATGGCTTTTTTGCCAATATCCGATATTCCGATATTGTCCAACTCTTAATTACCGATATCAACCGATACCGGCATATACAGTCGTGGAATTAACACATTATTATGCCTAATTTTGTTGTGATGCCCCGCTGGATGCATTAAACAATGTAACAAGGTTTTCTAAAATAAATCAACTCAAGTTATGGAAAAAAAAATGCCAACATGGAACTGCCATATTTATTATTGAAGTCACAAAGTGCATTATTTTTTTTAACATGCCTCAAAACATCAGCTTGGAATTTGGGACATGCTCTCCCTGAGAGAGCATGAGGAGGTTGAGATGGGCGGGTTGGGAGGGGCGGGGTTGAGGTGAAGGTGGGCGGGTAGAGGGTAGCGGGGGTGTATATTGTAGCGTCCCGGAAGAGTTAGTGCTGCAAGGTGTTCTGGGTATTTGTTCTGTTGTGTTTATGTTGTGTTACGGTGCGGATGTTCTCCCGAAATGTGTTCGTCATTCTTGTTTGGTGTGGGTTCATAGTGTGGCGCATATTTGTAACAGTGTTAAAGTTGTTTATACGGTCACCCTCAGTGTGACCTGTATGGCTGTTGACCAAGTATGCATGCATTCACTTGTGTGTGTGAAAAGCTGTAGATATTATGTGGCTGGGCCGGCACGCAAAGGAAGTGCCTTTAAGGTTAATTGGCGCTCTGTATTTCTCCCTACGTCCATGTACACAGCGGCGTTTTAAAAAGTCATACATTTTACTTTTTGAAACCGATACCGATAATTTTGAAACCGATATCGATAATTTCCGATATTACATTTTAAAGCATTTATCAGCCGATAATATAGGCAGTCCGATATTATCGGACATCTTTAAATACCATGTTTGTTAATTAAATGCAAAACTCACGTTTATTGGTGCAATACATTTTTGGACAATTTTGAGCAGTATTTCAGGTCAAAGCATAACAATTGTGTAAATATATCAATAAGTGCTCTAAGTACATTATGCTTGTGGAAGGTACTTTCTTGAAGGGGAAAGTGTGCTGTGAGCTTGATCAGTAAAGGAGTGAGGCTGTAAAAAAAGAAGAAGAGGGAAACTCTCAAGTTGTGACCACTGTTTGTAGATTAACGTAACATCAATGATGTCGTTCACAACAACACATGCAGATAAGATGTGGCCGTCTCGACATTGTTTCGTTGAGGACGGCCTGCGTTTGAGTGTGTCTGGAATAAATGAGCGCTACCGGACTCATTATTTTCCCAAATAAATGTCTCTCCTCTTCACAAGGACAACATTTTACCAACATTTATGTCAATTTTACTGATATTATTTGGCGTTTATCAGCGGATTCCATTTTATTGGCCAATTGGGTGACTCCGGTCACAGTTTCGTGAACCCGTAAAAATCACATGCCTTACTTCTTATATTGAGTTAAGTGATTATTGATTAGGCATACTTGCACTGTGTCAAATAAAAGTAGCAACCATGGTGAGATCCCAAACTTCTAGTAGACATGCTCTTTTTTCACTCATTCGCTTCTCATCAGTTTCACTGTCACTAGCTCCGGAATTTGCCCATTAGCCTTTTTTCTATTTTAATAATCGTGACAAGCCATAATCGAAATTGAAATTAAAATGTGTTTAATAGTCTAGCCCTACTAGGATGCGACAAAGTATTTTCACGTTGTGGCCGTGTTGTAGTGGCCGGGTGACGACCATAGCAAGGACACTTGGGGGATCCTCCGGACTACAAGTGAGTACTGTAATCTACAGCAGAACTACTATATGGCTGTTATTTCCTGTTTAGAGGGCTCTGATTATGTCTGAAAATGTCTTTAAAAGGTCGTAGGCAGTTTGTTTTAATTTACTTTGCGCCTTTCTTCCAGTGACCCCACTCGTCCAGAGGTGTCAAAGTCGTTTTCACTGAGGGCCACATCGCAGTTATGTTTGGCCCCAGAGGGCCGCATCTAAAAGTGGATACTATTATCACACAATTTTTTAATGCATTTTATTAGTAGATTTTAAAAAAACTAAAATGTGTTAAGTTGTAATAATTTCACTTCAAAATGTAATGTATATTACTGTAAATGGAAAAACTACTGCTGTTTTTATGGTAAAAAAAAAAAAAAAAGTTGCCAGAATTTTACTGTAAAATTTACTTTTTTTTTTTTTTACTGTAAATTAAAAAAAATATATGCAATTTTACAGTAAAATGTTGGCACCTGAGCTGCCAGTTTGTTTGTTTTTTTAATGCCGCAAATCAACAACTGTAGATTTGTCTGTGTTTTACAGTAAATGCCAAAACGGCACCATAGTTTATTACAGTAAAAAAAAAAAGAATTTTTTCCTTATTTAGAGAAAAATGCTGTAAAAACCACAGTAAATTTTCACAATTTTACCAAGAAAGCTATTGCTACTTTTACATTGCATTAATTGATGGATACCTTGCTTTGAAATCATCATTATTAGTATTTATTTATATTTAAAAAATAGTTTGAATGTTTGATAATATATTTTTGCATAATTGACAATATTTAAGTTAGCATAATTTGCGATGACATGGAGTACGTTTTTTTTCTCTCCCAAAATAGAAATAAATAATACAATTAGTAAGAAAAGTTACAGTACTTTATTGATACATATTATTTCCAGGCTTTCGAGGGCCAAATAAAATGAAGTAGAGGGCCACATCTGGCCCCCGGACTTGAGTTTGACACCTGTGCACCAGTCAGTAGAGACTCACACACTATGACACTCCTGCTGGTGTATACAGGCACAAGACAACGCTGCAAGTATAAAGTCTAACCACAGGGGGCAGTAACGCTCCACTTTCCAATCTCTCTCTCTCTCTCTCTCTCTCTCTCTCTCTCTCTCTCTCTCTCTCTCTCTCTCTCTCTCTCTCTCTCTCTCTCTCTCTCTCTCTCTCTCTCTCTCTCTCTCTCTCTCACTCTCTCTCACTCTCTCTCTCCCTCCCTCTCCTGCAAGCTTATGAGCAAAATCACTTAAATGTAGGAAAACACAGTA
The DNA here is from genome assembly GCF_033978785.1 of Entelurus aequoreus. Lineage (NCBI taxonomy): Eukaryota > Metazoa > Chordata > Actinopteri > Syngnathiformes > Syngnathidae > Entelurus > Entelurus aequoreus. The sequence goes on from NC_084736.1 coordinate 46,856,795, forward strand.
GCTCAATGGGGAAAGTGCATTTTTCTTTCTGTTTTGTCTGTAGAGAAATTTAATAATTGGGGTTTGGATAACAAGGCAATAATGTGAAGATCCGTGAAGTGAACATGCGAGTTGGGAGTTAGCGTATGAGAGAAAGCACAAACTTTGCCACCTTAAGTGTTATGCAAACTCAAAGTCAGAGAGTTGAAATACAATTTCATTATTATTATAACATTTAAATTCCCTTCTTCAGTTCTGATGAAATAATGGCACTTCTCATTTAAAACAATTGAGCACATTGCAAAAAAAACAGCCAAGATGGGAAAAAACCAATGTATCTTATCATAATAGTTATTTTCTCAGTTCTAACATTTTTAAACTAAACTAGAAAAATATAAATATTCATGCCAAAATTAAGATTAGTCAACGACTAAAAACAAGTAAAACGACAATTCTAGAATTAAAATGTTCAATCTTGGCAAGTGGTCATTTATTTGCAGTGCAGACCTAATTATTGAAAAACATTGACAGTACATAAACTCCAATTGACCGATCAATTATTGAAATTCACATTGGAAGTATCACGAATGGTCAGCACCTGGCAGCTTCATCCACCTCTGCATGCGCTTTAAAATGGTGGTAACTTGTTCTCCTCAGCTGTTGGTGTGAAACGCATGCATGTAACACCGGCCGTGGTGTTGTCAACAAAGAACATCCTGTTTGCCGTAATGGTGACTGAGCAGTTTAATCATTCCCGCTGTTACAACATTGGTTCTGTTGCTGCAGTGTTATGCAAAATATGTCATGTATCACGTGGTCAAAGAACACAATGCAATGCAACGTAATATAATGACACATTTGTATGGTGGCCGACAAGGGCAAACGTGCAGAAACGTCCAGAACCCATGCAATATGGGGGGTAAATACATCTCATTAAATCGATAGCTTTGTAATAGTGTTTTAGAAAAGTTTAACAAACGCAAACATTTTTATTTTTTACTCAGCCATCTTTCTTCTGGACATCCTGCCCATGTATTTGTATATCCCTCTCAAACCTGGCGCCACTGGTAGAACTTACTTCCAAATAGGACACATTTTAAATGATTGAGACATTTTAAAATAAATACTTAAAGGTGTTATTAATTAAATCATGAAATAACAAAAAAATAAAATAAATTAACAATTAATTAAATTCATAAAATATAGACATCATTAAATAATAAAATGCATTTTTATTAAATTAATATATAATTTGATATTGATTGAATTAATGTTACATTTAATAATACATGTATGTATTTAATAGCAATTACAATGATATGATGACACATTCAAGTGATTACTTGAAGATATATTGTTTGACCTATTTTTTCCCATTGGCTCTCGATAGCTAACTTCATCTTACTTCTGTTGTGTTTTCTTTTGTGTTTTCATTGTTATTAATCACATGCGTCAACATGTAAAAAAATTATCGCGTTATCAAATATGAATAAAGATTAATCGCATTGGGGTTGAGGCTAAAGACGCGTGCATTGATACATGGTCTGTGATCACGCTTCAAAACAGAACCTTCATAAAACAGAGGTAATTTGTTGGTATTGCAGCGACAAATGTTTTTATCAAGTTTAAAATACCATCTTACAGCGAAACACGTACTCGAGGTCGGCGCCACTAGCATGAATGCTACATCGACAACAAGCAGAGGAGAATGCTACACTGGCGGTTTACCTGCGTCAATGTTGTCAACAATAGCAGCACAGTTAAGTTAAACAATGCCTTTCTTAAACGGACAACTACCGCATGTAAACCACTTAACATCAGTGAAGACTAAGTCCTGTCATTCATATAAACGTAGCTGATCTGTCGCACAATATCTTGGAGAGGCACAATTACTCATAAACTGTACTACACAAATAAGAGCATCAAGTTGCAAGTACCGGCTTGGAGAACGTTGGGCATCCGTAAGTAATCACAACGACCTCTGGTCGCATTGTACCAAAAAAAGAGATCAGCATTGTCATCTGAAAAAGGTAAACAAGCTTGTTTGATTCAACAACTGGTTAAACTAAAGAAGAGTTAATGGTGCACTATGTTAAGTTGTTTATGAGTGTGTTTACTACATTATTGATTAATAACTTTACCTACTTTGCAATATTATTGCAAAAACAATTTAAATGTGCACTTAATTCTTACTATACTTACTGTCACCAAGTTTTGAGGAAATCAATGACTTTCAGTTCAGTAAAACATTAAAAAAAAACGTTCCTGTATGACAGTCTGACTACTAAATTGCATTTGTATCCAAATATTGTGATATTTTCTTAAGCAAATTGTATTTATGCAAGCAAGTAATAAATCAGGATTAATCACACTTCTAGAGTGTGAATAATCAGATTTTAAAAATGAATCACTTGACAGCCCCAGTTATAACATTTAAAATTTCAGAAAAATCTATCTCTCTTTAATTATTAATGCCTTGTCATATCTACGGTTAAAGGTTAATGGATTTTCCAGCTATGATTAACACAAGCAGGATACACATTAGGGCTGTGAATCTTTGGGTGTCCCACAATTCGATTCAATATCGATTCTTGGGGTCACGATTCGATTCAAAATCGATTTTTTTTTTCAATTCAACACGATTCTCGATTCAAAAACGATTTTTTTTCCCGATTCAAAACGATTCTCTATTCGTTCAATACATAGGATTTCAGCAGGATCTACCCCAGTCTGCTGACATGCAAGCAGAGTAGTAGATTTTTGTAAAAAGCTTTTATAATTGTAAAGGACAATGTTTTATCAACTGATTGCAATAATGTAAATTTGATTTAACTATTAAATGAACCAAAAATATGACTTATTTTATCTTTGTGAAAATATTGGACACAGTGTGTTGTCAAGCTTATGAGATGCGATGCAAGTGTAAGCCACTGTGACACTATTGTCCTTTTTTTTTCTTTTGATATATGTCTAATGATAATGTCAATGAGGGATTTTTAATCACTGCTATGTTGAAATTGTAACTAATATTGATACTGTTGTTGATAATATCCATTTTTGTTTCACTACTTTTGGTTTGTTCTGTGTCGTTTTTGCGTCTCCTCTCAATTGCTCTGTTTATTGCAGTTCTGAGTGTTGCTGGGTCGGGTTTGGTTTTGGAATTGGATTGCATTGTTATGGTATTGCTGTGTATTGTTTTGTTGGATTGATTAATTGAAATAAAAAAAATAAATAAATAAAATAAAATAATAATAATAATTTAAAAAAAAAATCGATTAAAAAAAAAAAAGAGAATCGATTCTGAATCGCACAACGTGAGAATCGCGATTCGAAATTGAATACATTTTTTCCCACACCCCTAATACACATGCATTATTATAAACATGTACTCTTAAAAAACACAGGGAAATTATAAATTACATTTACGGTGGTACCTCAACATAAGTGCCTTTTGGGATAAGAGCTATCTCTCTGCTAATTGCAGCCATTAGTTGGTGTAGAAAATGTCACATAAAACTCGTAAGAACAGCTGGTCTTACTTGCTAGCATTAGCTTATACTAGAGATCGACATAACTTTGTTTTCCAACCTTTAGGAATGAATTAAGTCAGTGTGATGAACAGTGCTGAGAAAGAAGTGGATGATATTCATTGACTTAAAGAAATAAATCCTCACATGACGAAGCAATTCGAACATTATCTAGGCGGAGGGCATTTATCCATGACAATATGGAGAAGCTACAGATGGTGTGTTTGACGGAGAAGTAGCTGTAAAGAGATAGCAGAGAAGTCCACTTAACATCAGTGATTTAAACTCGTTTTTACTGGGAGCCACATCACAGTTAAGGTTACCCTCGAAGGGCTGCATGAAACAGTGAATAATATATGAATATGTATATATGTATAAATACATGTACAGTATATAATTGCCTATGCATTTGATTATTATGTTTTGTACGTATGCTGTAAAAAAATCTCAAGACATTTCTGTAAAAAACAGAATTTTACCGTAATATTTGTAGTTGTTTATACCGTATATTACTGGAAATGGAATGGAAAAAGAGTACCACTAATATTTTTGCAATAAAATTCATACCTCAGCTGCCAGTTTTATACTGCAAAATCTACGATGGTTGTTTTTGTACTTTATTAGTGTAAATGGAAAAACGGTACCAAAGTTGTTTTTATTGGAAACAAAAAAACAAAAAAACTGGCAGCTCAATCGCCAGAATTCCTTTTGTCATTTTTCCAGCGTACACTTTGATGGATAACTTCCTTTTAAATCATAAATCAAGCAGATATTTAAGTATTTAATTTTATTTTTAACAAAAAAACGTTTTGGAACATATGAAAATAATAACACTATTAATTAGAGCTGTGAATATTTGGGCTACACACGATTTGATTCGATTCGATTCTTTGGGGCTGCCATGCAAGACGCTAACCAGCAGCCATCAGGGGCAAGGGTGAAGTGTCTTGCCCAAGGACACAACGGATGTGACTAGGATGGTAGAAGGTGAGGATTGAACCCCAGTAACCAGCAACCCTCCGATTGCTGGCATGGCCACTCTATCAACTTGGGGCGGTATAGCTCGGTTGGTAGAGTGGCCGTGCCAGCAACTTGAGGGTTCCAGGTTCGATCCCCGCTTCCGCCATCCTAGTCACTGCCGTTGTGTCCTTGGGCAAGACACTTTACCCACCTGCTCCCAGTGCCACCCACACTGGTTTAAATGTAACTTAGATATTGGGTTTCACTATGTAAAGTGCTTTGAGTCACTAGAGAAAAAGCGCTATATAAATATAATTCACTTCACTTCACTTCACTTCAACTTCGCCACGCCGAAGAAGAAGCTTATAGACTACGGTGTCGGCACGGACTGCAAAGGCGGACTAGCGCAAATTTTCAGGACTTATGCAGATCCTAAATACAGATCAGCAGGTACCAGAAGGTAAGAAAAGTTGCTTTTGCATAATACTGTGAAACAAAACGCCAGCTAATATGTCTTACACCTTACACACACACCATAATAATACGGCTTCACAGTAGCAAAGTCATACTAAAACATTTTGATGTATTTTTGAGCGCCGTGTGTAATGTTCTATATTTCCAATGGAACATATAACATTTTGGTGTTGTTGCAGTCTACACGTATCTCTTATGTGTGACTGCCATCTACTGGTCACACTTATCATTTCACCATGTACCAAATAAAATAGCTTCGAGGTTGGTAAGCACAACCAACATTATGCCGTACATTAGGGGCACCGGGTTAAAAGACGCACCGTCGAGTTTTGAAAAAATTAAAGGATTTTAAGTGCGCCTTATAGTCCGAAAAATACAGTATGCGCTTAAGTTGAGGTACTACTGCACGGTTTGATCATGATTTTTGTATTGTCAGACGTTTTATCAGTAACAGTTTGCACATTGTGTTCTTGCACACCAATGGACTGGCAGGGAAGACTGAACTTTGGCAAGACGGCTAAAAACAAAACATCATGAAGAGTCGTGCTCCC